>NW_011494727.1:3619070-3620725 GCF_000754665.1 Bison bison bison
CCTTTCTGAGGGCAGCTGTCATTAGCAGCCTCTATTCTCCAAGCCAGGCTTCGGCAATACATGAACCGTGAACTTCCAGATGTTCAAGCTGGTTTTAGAAAAGGCAGAGGAACCAGAGATCAAATTGCCAACATCTGCTGGATCGTGGAAAAAAAGAGTTCCAGAAAAACATCTCCCTTGCCGGGAGCCAGCACGCGAGTTCCCACCCATGACAAAGGTCATGCGGAGAGGCCTGATATGCAAAGGCGAGTCAGGACTTGAGGGTGCCCCTCTGGGCCTGCCTGAGCGTCTACCCCAAAACCAGAGTCTGTCTGTTTTACTGCTTCATGACTTTCACCAACTCCTCTGACATTAACTGGGGGCTATCCCCGACCACCTTTTCTCTGAAGGAAATCAACTTAGAGCTCTAACTAATTAGCCTCTTGGGCATAATAGGAGTGTTTAAATCCAAACCCCTCAGACGGCTCTCTAACTTGCCTGACAGGTTTACCCGGACTCCTACAGCTACACATACGATTGTTTACAGTCTCCCAACCATGAGAGGCACGCGAAGCTTAAGATATTAAATAGTATAGAGCCTCTGGGGAGTTAGAAATTGTCAGAATAGAACTAGTAGAAGATTTCATTGTTGAGCCAATGCTT
This sequence comes from Bison bison bison, assembly GCF_000754665.1. Lineage (NCBI taxonomy): Eukaryota > Metazoa > Chordata > Mammalia > Artiodactyla > Bovidae > Bison > Bison bison. The sequence continues at coordinate 3,619,713 of NW_011494727.1, forward strand.
GCTGCCAAGTTTCCACATCCCCTGTATTGTATCCTTGGAAGTGAATTAATATAGTTGGTATGTAGAAAAAATAAGTAGTGGCCTTGGTGTTAACAACTTTAGACCCTTAAGGTAATAAATTCTTTCCTTTGTTGTAAGCCCACTGCACCTTTGCCGTATAGGAATGCAACTTTATCTAACACCTTCGGAGGACGGTGCCAAACTTTAAAATAATTACTCTTTGAGAAAATAAGTCTTATGGTTGACAAACATTTATCAGAGTCATAAAATGTTAACAGGCCTTCTGGCCAGAAGATGATGTAAATCACCTAAACCATTTGTATACGATAAGGTTGCAGAAAAGAAAGCCTGGTCTCGATAAGGATCAAAGACTGCTGACTTTGCATGATTTCACACCCCCTATTATCCTCTATGCACAACTTAAGGTATATAAGCTCCCTTTGAAAATAAAGCTATGGGCCTTACTCAAAGCTTGGTCTCCCCCTGTCGTTCTTTTTTGTTTCCTTTTCCTCCTTTTCTCTTCTGATCTTCCTTCAGGACATTTAATTGGAGCGTGGGGGTCCTCTGGGACTACTTATTTGCCTGGGCTTCTAAGACCCGCTCGCTCGAGAAGGCGCCCAAGGTGGGGCACCTTCCGCTATTCAAGAGGGCGCCTGAGGCCTCCGTAGTCAGAGCAAATTCGGTGTCATGAACTTTATTGATTTCCCGCGTAAACCAGTTATTAATGAGCCTCTAAAATCTCTGCTTTGCTATTCTTTTCGCCAACGCCGTCCTCCTGAGGGAATCCCTGGATCCAACCGGGGCTGGACCCCGGTACTACCTCTGCTTTATTGACTATGCCAAAGCCTTTGACTGTGTGGATCACAATAAACTGTGGAAAATTCTTGAAGAGATGGGAATACCAAACCACCTGACCTGCCTCTTGAGAAACCTGTATGCAGGTCAGGAAGCAACAGTTAGAACTGGCCATGGAACAACAGACTGGTTCCAAATAGGAAAAGGAGTACGTCAAG
>NW_011494727.1:3620905-3623102 GCF_000754665.1 Bison bison bison
TGAAGAGGAACTAAAAAGCCTCTTGATGAAAGTGAAAGAGGAGAGTGAAAAAGTTGGCTTAAAGCTCCACATTCAGAAAATGAAGATCATGGCACTGGTCCCATCACTTCATGGCAAATAGATGGGGAAACAGTGGAAACAGTGTCAGACTTTATTTATTGGGGCTCCAAAATCACTGCAGATGGAGATTGCAGCCATGAAATTAAAAGATGCTTACTCCTTGGAAGGAAAGTTATGACCAACCTAGATAGTATATTGAAAAGCAGAGACATTACTTTGCCAACAAAGGTCTGTCTAGTCAAGGCTATGGTTTTTCCTGTGGTCATGTATGGATGTGAGAGTTGGACTGTGAAAAAGGCTGAGCACCGAAGAATTGATGCTTTTGAACTGTGGTGTTGGAGAAGACTCTTGAGAGTCCCTTGGACTGCAAGGAGATCCAACCAGTCCATTCCAAAGGAGATCAGTCCTGGGTGTTCTTTGGAAGGACTGATGCTAAAGCTGAAACTCCAGTACTTTGGCCACCTCATGCGAAGAGTTGACTCATTGGAAAAGACTGATGCTGGGAGGGATTGGGGGCAGGAGGAGAAGGGGACGACAGAGGATGAGATGGCTGGATGGCATCACCGACTTGATGGTCGTGAGTTTGAGTGAACTCAGGGAGTTGGTGATGGACGGGGAGGCCTGGAGTGCCGCAATTCATGGGGTCTCAAAGAGTTGGACACAGCGACTGAACTGAAGTGAACTGTGGCTTTGTGAATGGAGGTACCAGAAAGCACAGGTGTACAAGGTGTAGTTACAGAAAATGTCCACAAGGCGACAGCACTTCTTCATGCCCAACTCTGGTCCTGTGGCAACCAGAGCCTTAAGGAGAGCAAGTTTGCTGGCCTGTGATTTAGAGTGGAACGTGCTTGATCAAACACTCAAAGGCTTGTGTCTCACTACTTCTAAGCTTCTCCCCTCCTCTGCAGACTCATCCCAAGCTTGGCCACAGCCGCTGGTGAGGGACCTAGAGGCTGCACTACTTTCAAAAGGCCTTGAATTGGGGACCCCAGCAACTTTGTTCAATAACCTCTATGGCAAAGAAGTGAAAAAAGAACAGATATGCTGTATGCATAGGTCATAACAGAATCAGGAGCCCTTACACTGACAAGCACAAAACTGCAAATCAAATAAATACAGGTCAACATTGTATACGCATGAGATTAAAGAAAAGAAAAAAGTAAGGTCTATTTTATTCCCTCTGATCTCCGACTTGGGCCGCTTGCCATATCTGGAACCTGACCAGGCTTGAGTCCCATGACTGGGCAGGAGAAGTGTGAAGACAGTCAGACTGGGTGCCCTTAATTGAGCCTGCTCTTAAGTAACTACATCTACAACTACAAGTTTTAGTTACAAGTTTTGCCTTGGCTGGGACCATAGACCCTAGTGCACCCAAAGGATGGTTGCCTCAACTGTCTGGCCACAGGGACCTTGGTAAAGTCACCTGTCCACCAGGTCTCCTGGTGCTGGGGTCCCCAGTTGAAGCTGCCTTCCTGAGAGTGCAGCCTCCTTGGCACCTCAGCAGGGAGCAGTGCCCCAGGTTGGGATAAGTCTGAAAGAGAGGGTGAAGCCTTAAGGGGAAGAAGTAGTGAGACAAGTTCTTGGGTGTTTGCTCAGGCACATTCTACTCTTATTTACAGCCCTGGACGCCAACTTTCCCAAAGGCTCAGTGTGCATGAAGAACCAGAATTGGACATGAAACAGTGCTGCCTCCTTGTGGCCACTTCCTATAATAACACCATGAAGAGCTGGGCTGCTGCTGCGGCTAAGTCACCTCAGTCGTGTCCGACTCCGTGCGACCCCATAGACAGCAGCCCAACAGGCTCCCCCGTCCCTGGGATTCTCCAGGCAAGAACACTGGAGTGGGTTGCCATTTCCTTCTCCAGGGGATCTTCCCGACCCAGAGATCAAACCCAGGTCTCCTGCACCACAGGCAGACTTTTTACCAACCGAGCTACAAGGGAAGCCCTAAAGTGAAAGTCGCTCATCGTGTCCAGCTCTTTGCGACCCATGGACTATACAGCCCATGGAATTCTCCAGGCCAGGATACCCCAACCCAGGGATCAAATCCAGGTCTCCCACATTGCAGGCAGATTCTTTACCAGCTGAGCCATAAGGGAAGCCCAAGAATACTGGAGTGGGTAGCCTATCCTTTCTC
>NW_011494727.1:3623202-3631516 GCF_000754665.1 Bison bison bison
GCAGCCCAACAGGCTCCCCCGTCCCTGGGATTCTCCAGGCAAGAACACTGGAGTGGGTTGCCATTTCCTTCTCCAATGCATGAAAGTGAAAGGTGAAAGTGAAGTCACTCAGTCGTGTCCAACTCTTTGCGACCCCATGGACTGCAGCCTACCAGGCTCCTCCGTCCATGGATTTTCCAGGCAAGAGTACTGGAGTGGGGTGCCAGTGCCTTTCTTCGAAGAGCTGTGTTGCTGGACATTTAATATTCACAAGGATCTAGGGGCTATAAAAAATTAAAACACATGCCCTCAAGAAATGTCTTATGGGTGGTCATGAAAAAAGAATTCAAAACCAGGTAGGCATTAAAGAAGCCAATGTCAAGATGTACGCTTAACTCATACTCTTTTTAAAAAAATCACATGAAATGATGTCAGCATCACTAAACATTAGAGAAGTGCAAATCTAAACTACAGCAAGGCAGCCCATCACACTGGTCAGAATGGCCATTGCCACTCTACTAACAGTAAGTGCTGGAGAGGGTGTGCAGACAGGGGAACCCTCCTCTACTGATGTTTGGGTGGAAATTGTAATGGCCACAATGGAGGACACGGTGAGGGTTCCTTCAGACATGAAAATGAGGATTAAGTTAGAAAACCTCCTAAGACCACACACGAAATAAGCTCCAAATAGTATAACTGCCTAAAGATAATGATGGATACTATGAAATTCTTGAGAAAATGTAAATAGGACACGATTTGAGATAAAATGCAGCAAGTCTGCTGTGGCTCTACCTCTCAGAATAATGAAAAATAAACCACAGATCAGAAAATGGGACCTCATTAACCTGAAAACCATTTGCCTACCAAAGGATAACCCTAAATGAGAGACAAGCACAACCCTCAGAACAGGAAGAAACATTTGCAAACAATGACACCCACAAGGAATTCATCTCCAAAACATACAAACAACTCATGCAACTCAATATCAAAAATAAATACAACCCAAGAACAAAATGGGCCAAAGATTTAAATTGATATTTCTTCAAGGAAGGCCTACAAATTGCAGTTAGGCACATGAAAAGATACTCAGCATCACTAATTATTCTCTCTCTCTTTAGTCGCTAAATCATGTCCGACTCTTGCGACCACATGGACTGTAGCATGCCAGGCTTCTCTGTCCACGGGATTCTCCAGGCAAGAATACTGGAGTGGGTTGCCATTTCCTTCTCCAATGCATGAAAGTGAAAAGTGAAAGTGAAGTCGCTCAGTCGTGTCCGACTCTTGCGACCACATGGACTGTAGCCTGCTAGGCTCCTGTCCATGGGATTCTCCAGGCAAGAATACTGGAGTGGGTTGCCATGCCCTCCTCCAGGGGATCTTTCCAACCCAGGGATAGAAGCCAAGGTCTCCTGCATGGCAGGTGGATTCTTTACCAGCTGAGGTATTATTCGGAGAAGGCAATGGCACCCCACTCCAGTACTCTTGCCTGGACAATGCCATGGACGGAGGAGCCACGCAAATCAAAAGTCCAATGAGCTAAGCACTCACATTGGTCAGAATGGCCACTTCAAAACATTTTAAAGAATAAATGCTAGGACTCCCCTGGTGGTGTAGTGATTAAGAATCAGCCTGCAAATGCAGGAGACACGGGTTCGATCCCTGGTCTGAGAAGATTCCACATATGTGGGACAACTAAGCCCATGGACCAAAACTGTTGAGCCTGTGCTCTAGAGCCCTTGACCCACAACCATTGCGCCCTTGCAATGCAACTCCTGAAGCCTGGCGCTCTAGAGCCCACATACTGTAACCAGAAGCCACCACAACGAGAAGCTGCACAGTGAAGCTAGAGAGTAGCCCCTGCTTGCTGCAGATAGAGAAAGCCTATGTTCAGCAACTAAGACTCAGTGCAACCAAAGATAAATGAATAAATAAAATTATTTTTAAAAGAATAAATGCTATAGAGGGTGTAGAGACAAGGAAACCCTCCTGCACCGTTGATCGCAATATACATAGGCTCATCCAGTAGGGAGAACACATGGAGGTTCATTTAAAAAATAACATAGAAGTACTTCAGGACCCAGCAATCCCATGTCTGGGCATAAACATAGAGAAAATAAAAATTTTTAAAGTTACAGGAACCCCTGCAATCTTGGCCCCACAAGGTACAACAGCCAAGTCTGGGAAGGAAGCTAATTGGTGAAATTACAGATGAATGGATACACAGTGGGGTACATACACACAGTGCAATATTTCTCAACCATAAAGAAGTAGGAAAGAATTCCAAGTCCAGCCACAGATAAGAAGGCCAAGGCAATCATTTCAAATGAAGTAAGGGAGACAGAGATGGACAAGTATCATACATCACTCCTAGATGTAATCTAAAAATGGATGCAAATGAACTTCTTTACAAAAGAGAAACAGATTCACAGACTTAGAATCTAAGAAACTTACGGTTACTAAAAAAGAAATGTGGACGGGCAGGGAATAATTAACTGGTTCAGATCAATATATACACACTAAAACGTGCTACTGTTTAGTCAGTCAGTCATATCTGACTCTGTGTGACCCTATGGACTGTAGCCCATCAGGCTCCTCTGTCCGTGGGATTTCCCAGGCAAGAATATTGGAATGGGTTGCCATTTCCTCTATCGGGGAGCTTTCTGACCCAGGGATCGAACCCGTCTACTGCAAGTCTCCTGCACTGCAGGTGGATTCTTTATCACTGAGCCAGCAGGGAAGCCATAACACAGGTGCTGAAGGGCTCTTAATAGTCACAAGTCCAAGAGGGCTTTAAATGATACCCGTCCTCAAGACATGTCCTGGGGAAAATCATTGCAAAAGAATTCCAAACAGGGCAAGTTTCAAGAAGCCACTTTCAAGAGGTAAATTGTACTCACAGGGTGTAAAATAATAAAAGCACATGGGAAGATACTCCACATTAATAATTTTAAATCAATACCAATCAAAACTTCAATAACCTTACACTAGTCACAATGGCCATCGAAAAGATCTACAAAGAATAAATACTGTAGAGAAAGTACAGAAAATGGAATCTTCCTACAGTCTTGGTGGGACTGTAACTGCTGAAGCCATGATGGAAAACAGCATGAACCTTCCTTGAAACATTAAACATAGAGGTATCAGATGATCCTGCAATCCCATTCCTGGGCTTCGATCCAGAGAAAATCATCATTCAAAATTACACGTGTACCTCGATTTTCAGGACAGCACTATTTACAATAGCCCAAACATAAAACCCACCAAAATGTCCACTGACACAAACACGAAGACTACACTGTACATCTGTACACTAAAATACTGCTGCTGCTGCTAAGTCGCTTCAGTTGTGTCCGACTCTGTGCGACCCCATAGACGGCAGCCCACAGGCTCCCCCGTCTCTGGGATTCTCCAGGCAAGAACACTGGAGTGGGTTGCCATTTCCTTCTCCAATGCATTAAAGTGAAAAGTGAAAGCAAAGCCGCTCAGTCGTGTCCAAATCTTAGTGACCCAATGGACTGCAGCCTACCAGGCTCCTCCATCCATGGGATTTTCCGGGCAAGAGTACTGGAGTGGGGTGCCATCGCCTTCTCCGACACTAAAATACTACTCAGCCTTAAAACAGAATGAAATAATCATATTGGCAGCAGCAATGGATGAACCAAATTATAATTCTATGTGAGGTAAGTCAAAGACAAACATCTTAAGATATCATGTACAGTTAGAATATACAAATTCATACCATTGAACTAATGTATGAAACAGTCTGAGAAAACCAAATTCTGATTATCAAAAGAAAGTTAGAAGGGAGGGATAAATTTTAAGAGTTTGGGATGAAAATATACACATGAATATATGTCAAGCTGATAATGAAAAAGGACCTACTGAATACAACATGGAACTCTCCTGAACATACTGTAATAATGTATATGAGAAAAAAACAGAAAAAGAATATATGTACATCCATGTCTAATTGAATCAAGCATAAACACCTAAAACTAAACATTGGAAATCAACTCTACTCCAGTATAAAATAACAATTCAATTACAAGCTAAATTACCTTAGCTTGGTCTAGGGGAAACCAGATAGTTGTGACTCCATGAATTAGCATGTGATATGCTATGATATTAATATGACACCAGCAAAGGTTTTCACTCAGCAAAACACAGAGCAGCAACCCACCCAAAGGTGCCTGACCTCATGTGAATGTGACAAGATGAGAAGGAAAACGACCACAGGTTAATCAGGGCAACACCCTTAATTGAGATGTTGGGAATCTCCGAGGAGACAGGACACACTGCAGGTAAATAGCAGACACGTGCTCTCTGTGTACACAGGATCCTGACCCACGTGGATGGGGTGAGAGCCACACAATCCCCAGAGCCTGCACCTAGGGACACACTTCTACAGTCTCCAAGGTGACACCGCCTCCCTAGATCCTGCACCTGGGGTTGCATGTCCCTTGGTGTGGACACCAGGTCTCTGCTGATTAGACCCCTAAAGTGGAAATGAGTGGGTTCTGTAAACTCCTGGTATGGTAGAAACAAGTGTAGGGTCTGTCTCTTCTCCCCTCAATTGTTTTAGAGAAGTCCTCCTCTTTTCACTTTGGTTCTGTGTGATTTTTTGCTGCTTTGAAAGCTCATGCTTGAGTTGAACACACTACCTTGGTTCTGGCAGGCTCTGTCTTTCTTGTCCCGCTGAGGTGCTGAGAAAACAGGAGAGCTGGGCTGAAAGATGAGGGGCAGCTCTATTCTCTTAGGAGGAGAGAGTCGACTGGAAGGAGACCACAGCAGCAGCCTCACCTGCTGCCCATTGACTTTATGTCTGATCCCTGTGCCCTGGAACCAATTCACCAGGTGAACCTGCCTCCCTACTCAACCTGAATGTGCTGGAAAATTGGAATGATTACCAGGTAGCCACCTAAGGTGTCTCCAGGAGCCCCAGGGAAGGTGAATCTGGCAGGGGAGAGACTAGGAGCCCGACCACAGCACTGACCCCCTGGAGGGCCAGGGAAGCCCACTCAGAGGAGAGCATGGTTCCCAGAGAAGCCCGCCCGGCCCCAGAGCCCAGACATCTGAGCACTGACGCTCAGACGCAGGCACAGAGTTTCCCAGACTGAGGCCAGGCCAGGCCTGCACCCGGGTCCCCACATCCCAGCGCAGAGAGTACAGGTCAGGTCTAAATGTTCTCATCGCAGAAAGCACACGGTCTCATCCAAACATAATCAGTGTAGACAAGTATATATATAAATATATACTTCATATACAAAGTAAAAGAAATATGCACTTCCTTGTTCATATATGAAATACTGAAAATTCTACCACTTTCATAGGTGAAATATGCAGCTCTTTCATATATAAAATATAGAAAATTTTACTTTTCAATACGTGCCTCTGTTTTCATATATGAAATATAGAAAATTCCACCACTTTCATATATGATACATGGACCTCATTTTCACATGAAATATAGAAAATTTCCTCTTCAGAGATGAAATATGCACACATAATTTCATATATGAAATATAGAAAATATTAACATAATGCCATTTTCAGCAACATGGACCTAGAGATTATCCTACTAAGTAAGTCAGAAAGACAATGACAAATACCATATGATTTCACTAATGTGTGGAATCTAATATATGATGCAAATAATTTATCTCTGAAGCAGAAACCGACTCACTGATATAGAGAATGGTCACCAGTGCAGAGAGGGAGGTGGGAGGGGCAAGACAGGGCTAGGGGAATAAGAGATGCACACTACTATCTGTAAAGTAAATAAGCTACCATGACATAGTACACAGCAGAGTGAGATACAGCCATTATTTTGTGATACCTTTAAATATATTCCATAAAAATATTGAATCACTATGTTGTACACCCAAAACAAATATAGGAATTAAATCAACTGTACTTCAGTTTAAAAATATTGTTGATGGCTAGCTACAAATACAAAAAACAATCAAAAAAGTTAGCAAAATAAAAACTGGGGTATTTTTAAAAATAGAAGATTCCATCCATCAAGAAGTTAATTTTGATGAGATTTAAAATAACCATATAAAGTAGTTTAGTCTCCTAAAATTTGCTTCACAATGAACTAATTAGTCAAGCCAATTAATCTAACCACAGAAAAATATGGCTTTTTGAAATTTCTTTTTTCAGTGTTCTCTAACACACACTTTATTTAATGCTATTTTTGATGCCTTCATATTGATTTCAGTTCATAATGTCATATAAATAAAAGTCACTTGGAAATCTTCTGGTTTCAAATTAAGATTTTCATATGTATTAAGATTTAAGACAGTATACTTGATTTAGAAGAGTTATTTTAAGTCTTTAAAAGCATTACTCAAAAGGCACAATGATTTTCATTCTGGTCCCTGGACTGGTATTTGCAAATCTACTAAATCTAAAGCTCTGGAACTGCCGTCCGACAATTTGAGTTCACAAGCCCTCCAGGTGATTCTGAAGCACACTGAAGTTTAAGAACTACTGCCCTAGAAATCCAGGTAAAACTCACATTTTACTAAGCCCAAGTTGTAAGACTTAGTATGATTATAAATTACAGTAAATTTTTGATTCTTTTGGCTAAAGAACAATGGCAAATGTGTTCACTCTACAAATGTAAATATATTTTCACACAAAAAATATAGAAAATTCAATTTTCATGTGAAATATGCAGTGGTATTTTCACATATGAAATACAGAAAATTCCATTTTCACATGTGAAGTATGCACCTATATTTTCTATTTGAAATATAGAAAACTCAATTTTCATACTGAAATACACACATATTTTCATATATGAAATACAGAAAATTCTATTTTCATACATGAAATATGTACCTATATGTTCATATATAAGATACAGAAAATTCTTTCATATATGAAATATGCACCTATATGTTCAAACATGAAATAGAGAAAATTCTTTCATATATGAAATACACATCTATATGTTTGTACATGAAATACAGAAATATAGACCTGGGTTTGATCTCTGGGTCAGAAAGTTCTCCTGGAGAAGGGACTGTCTGCCCCCTCCAGTATTCTTGCCTGGAGAATTCACTGGACAGAGGAGCCTCGTGGACTACACTTGCTCCTTGTGAGGAAAGCTATGACCAACCTAGACAGTGTTTTAAAAAGCAGAGACGTCACTTTGCCGACAAAGGTCTTTGTAGTCAAAGCTAACAGCCAAGACAGGGAAGCAAGCTAATTATAGAAGCGCACGTGAATGGAGACAGGAGGTGGGGTACATGTACACAGTGCAGCGTACCTCCACCACAGAAAGTAGGATATAACGCAAAGTCCAGCCACAGAAAAGGAAGGCGACGTGGTCATTCCAAGAGAAGGAAGGCAGGCAGGGAGATGCCAGTATCACATGATATCACTTCTAGGTGTAATCTAAAAATGGATACAAATGAACGTCTTTCAAAAAGAGACACAGCCTCAAAGACTTAGAAGGGAAACTTCCAGTCACCAAGAATGTGGGGCAGGGAGAAATGAGCTGCTTCAGACTAACATATGCACATAACTATCTCTAAAGTAAGACTCCAGGACCCACTGTGTAACACAAGGAATCTTACACAACACTAATGTAATCACCTATATGGAAAAGAACCCCCCCAAAACATTCATCTATGTGGAAGTGGACCAGTTGCAGCACATTGAAAAGGAAAAATAAAACCAAAACAAAAAACCAAAAAGATTTTGATTCACCTATATACTCTAGTTCAAATAATAGATTAAAAACAGAAAAAATGGGGAAAAATGCTAACTCTATTCCCTCCAGGCAATAGTGCCCTGGGCTGGTGTCACATCCCTGGAGCCAGATTGGCTTGCGTCCTGAGGCTGCAGAGTTCTGGAGCCGAGAGAGCTGGGAGCGTGTGGCAGGAAGTGTACCTCCAAAATGGACCTGGAGTATTCTTCCTCTCTGCAGAGCCCCTAACCTCCAGATACAGGCAGCAGAAATTAAGACGTTGGAGTTAACATATACACATTAATACGTGTCAGACAGATGATCCAGAAGATACCGCCAAAAAACAGAGGGAAGTTTATTGAACACATTGTAATCACCTAAAAGTGAAAAAGGACCTGAAAGAGAATAGATAAACAGCTGTGTATAATTGAATCGAGTTCCTGTACACCTGAAACAAAGACATCAGAAATCAACTATATTCCGACATAAAATTTCAAGGAAATAACAGGGGGGAAAAAAAAAAAAAAGGAGTGTAGCATGGAGAAGTGCTGCCGCCTTGTGGCCATTTTCTGTAACAACACCATGCAGAGCTGTGCTTGCTGGGTATTAAATATTCATAAGGATCCAGGCAATGGC
>NW_011494727.1:3631616-3633784 GCF_000754665.1 Bison bison bison
CTCCAGTACTCTTGCCTGGAAAATTCCATGGACGGAGAAGCCTGGTGGGCTGCAGTCCATGGGGTCGCTGAGGGTCAGACATGACTGAGCGACTTCACTTTCACTTTCCATTTGCATGCATTGGAGAAGGAAATGGCAACCCACTCCAGTGTTCTTGCCTGGAGAATCCCAGGGACGGGGGAGCCTGGTGGGCTGCCGTCTCTGGGGTCGCACAGAGTCGGACACGACTGAAGTGACTTAGCAGCAGTAGCAGCAGCAAGGATCCAGGGGCTGTAAGTAAAAAATGCCTGCCCTTGAGAAACGTCCTAAAAGTGGTCATTGAAAAATAATTCAAAATGGGGAAGGCCTTCAAGAACCCAACTTCAAGAGCTAATTCACAGCATTTTAAAAAAAATCACGTGAAAAGATCAAAACATTGCTAAATAATAGAGAAATGAAGGTCTAAGCTGCAGTGAGATATCACATCACACTGGGAGGAATGGCCCTTATCAAACACTCTCCAATCAACAAATGTTGGAGGGGTTTGATAACAAAGGGAACCCTTCTCTACTGATGCTTGGGATGTAAATTGGTAACAGGCACTATGAAGGACACTCTGAAGGTTTCTTCAGCCATGAAAATGAGAATAAGGTTAGAACACACCCTGACACCATATTCAAAAATAAATTCCAAATTGTATATCCACAACACCCAGTTGTGGATGTGACTGGTGATAGAAGCAAGGTCCGATGCTGTAAAGAGCAATATTGAATAGGAATCTGGAAAGTTAGGGCCATGAATCAAGGCAAATTGGAAGCAGTCAAACAGGAGATGACAAGAGTGAACATTGACATTCTAGGAATCAGCGAACTAAAATGGACTGGAATGGGTGAATTTAACTCAGATTACCATTATATCTACTACTGCAGGCAGGAATCCCTTAGAAGAAATGGAATAACCATCATAGTCAACAAAAAAGTCTGAAATGCAATACTTGGATGCAATCTCAAAAATGACAGAATGATCTCTGTTCGTTTCCAAGGCAAACCCTTCAATATCACGGTAAACCAAGTCTATGCCCCAACCGGTAATGCTGAAGAAACTGAACGGTTCTATGAAGACCTCCAAGACCTTTTAGAACTAACACCCAAAAAAGATGTCCTTTTCATTATAGGGGACTGGAATGCAAAAGTAGGAAGTCAAGAAACACCTGGAGTAACAGGCAAATTTGGCCTTGGAGTACAGAATGAAGCAGGGCAAAGGCTGATAGAGTTTTGCCAAGAGAATGCATTCGTCATAGCAAACACCCTCTTCCAACAACACAAGAGAAGACTCTACACATGGACATCACCAGATGGTCAACACCGAAGTCAGATTGATCATATTCTTTGCAGCCAAAGATGGAGAAACTCTATACAGTCAGCAAAAACAAGACCGGGAGCTGACTGTGGCTCAGATCATGAACTCCTTATTGCCAAATTCAGACTTAAATTGAAGAAAGTAGGGAAAACCACTAGACCATTCAGGTATGACCTAAATCAAATCCCTTATGATTATATAGTAAAAGTGAGAAATAAATTTAACGGACTAGATCTGATAAACAGAGTGCCTGATGAACTATGGACGGAGGTTTGTGATATTGTACAGGAGACAGGGATCAAGACCATCCCCAAGAAAAAGAAATGCAAAAAAGCAAAATGGCTGTCTGAAGAGGGCTTACAAATAACTGTGAAAAGAAGAGAAGTGAAAAGCAAAGGGAGAAAAGGAAAGATATTTCCATTTGAATGCAGAGTTCCAAAGAATAGCAAGGAGAGATAAGAAAGCCTTCCTCAGCAATCAGTGCAAAGAAATAGAGGAAAACAATAGAATGGGAAAGACTAGAGACCTCTTCAAGAAAATTAGAGATACCAAGGGAACATTTCATGCAAAGATGGGCTCAATAGAGGACAGAAATGGTAGGGACCTAACAGAAGCAGAAGATATTAAGAAGAGGTGGCCAGAATACACAGAAGAACTGTACAAAAAAGGTTTTCACAACCCGGATAATCACGATGGTGTGATCACTCACCTAGAGCCAGACATCCTGGCATGTGAAGTCAAGTGGGCCTTAGAAAGCATCACTATGAACAAAGCTAGTGGAGGTGATGGAATTCCAGGTGAGCTATTCCAAATCCTGAAAGATGATGCTG
>NW_011494727.1:3634223-3666100 GCF_000754665.1 Bison bison bison
AAGTGAAGAAGAACTAAAGAGCCTCTTGATGAAAGTGAAAGAGGAGAGTGAAAAAGTTGGCTTAAAGCTCAACATTCAGAAGACAAAGATCATGGCATTGGTCCCATCACTTCCTGGCTAATAGATGGGGAAACAGTGGCTGACTTTATTTTTCTGGGCTCCAAAATCACTGCAGATGGTGACTGAAGCCATGAAATTAAAAGACACTTACTCCTTGGAAGGAAAGTTATGAACAACCTAGACAGCATTGTTAAAAAGCAGAGACGTTACTTTACCAACAAAGGTCTGTCTAGTCAAGGCTACGGTTTTTCCAGTAGTCATGTATGGATGTGAGAGTTGGACTGTGAAGAAAGCTGAGCGCAGAAGAATTGATGCTTTTGAACTGTGGGGTTGGAGAAGACTCTTGAGAGTCCCTTGGACTGCAAGGAGATCCAACCAGTCCATCCTAAAGGAGATCAGTCCTGGGTGTTCGTTGGAAGGACTGATGTTGAAGCTGAAACTCCAATACTTTGGCCACCTGATACAAAGAGCTGACTCATTTGAAAAGACCCTGATGCTGTGAAAGATTGAGGGCAGGAGGAGAAGGGGACAACAGAGGATGAGATGGTTGGATGGTATCTATGGACATGGGTTTGGGTAAACTCCAAGGGTTGGTGATGGACAGGGAGCCCTGGCGTGCTGCAGTTCATGGGGTCACAAAGTGTTGGACACGACTGGGCGACTTAAGTGAAGTATATTTAAATGTAAGGACGGATACTGTGAAATTCTTTTTTTTTTTTTTTTACAATGCCTACTTTTATTTTTTGTGAACTTCTTGAGAAAAATATAAACAGCACATGATTTGACATATATTACAGCAAATTCTTTGTGGATCCATATCTTAGGATAATGAACAATAGACTACAAACCAGAAAAAGGGGCTGATTAGCTTTAAAAGCACTTGAATACCAAAGGAAATAAAGAATGAAACATGAACATAAGGAATTCATCTCCAAAATATACAAACAGCCCCTGCCACTCAGTATCAAAAATACATACACCACGAGAAAAAAAATGGGACAAAGTTTGAATGAAAGCGGAGCGTTCAAATGACAGGATGAAAACAGAATAAACAACAAAAGATGCTGACTCTATTCCCCTCAGGCCTTGGTGACCTGGGCTGCTGTCACATTCCTGAAGCCTGGGCAGGCTTGTTTCCCAAGGATGGACTGTCATGGGGCTGACGGAGCTGGGAGGTGTGCCAGCCAATGAGCCCTGCCCCATGGACCTGTTGAGCCTGTTTTCTGCACGGGCCCACAACCTCCAGATCCAGGAGGACCCCCCTGCTGTGAAACTACGCCTACTGCACCCAAAGGATGTGGAACCTCTGGGCTGAAAGAGCTTTGAAAAGCCTGTGGGCTCCTGTCTTCTGGTGGTCAGGTTCCCACCTCCAGCCTCCTTCCTTAGGGTCCTGCCATCTACCTATGAAAGCACCCTCCCCAGAGTGGTGTTGCAGGAACTGGGATGTGTCCAGGGGATGCGGTTAGGAAGGAAGAAGAATGGTACACAAGCCTTAGGTGCTTCTTCTGGCACCTTCCATTCTAACAGTCCAGGAACCAGACTTTCCCCAAGGCTCTGGTTCCCCCAGTAATCAGAATTGGGCATAAAGACACGCTGCCACCTTGTGGCCATTTCCCATAACAACAACTTTGAAACCATTGCTCATGGGCACTTACTGTTCCCAAGGCCTGCAGGGCTGTAAGTGAAAAATACTTGCCCTCAAGAAATGTCCTAGGGGAGGTCATTGGAAAAATATTCAAAACAGGGAAGATGTTTTGAATATTTATTCAAGAAGCCAACTTGAATAAGTAAGTTTAACTCTCATTGTTTAAAAAAAAACACATGAAAAGATGTCAACATCACTAAATATGAGAGAAAGGCAAATCAAAACTTCAATGAGTTATCACCTCACACTTATCAGAATGGCCATAGGCAGAAATTCTACAAACAATAAATGCTGGAGAGGGTGTAGAGCACAGGGAACCCTCCTACACTGATGCTGGGAATGGAAATTGTGGAGGACACGGGGCAGGTTCCTTTGCATGAAAATGAGAATGAAATTAGACTACAACCTAACACCATACACAAAAATAAACTGCAAATAGATTAAAGATCTAAATAAAAGGACAGATAATGTGAAACTATTGAAGAAAAAATTAGAACACACTTTGACATGAAATGTAGCATTTGTGATCCATCGCTCAGAATCATGAAAAATAAACAAATGAGACCTGCTGCTGCTGCTTCTGCTAAGTCACTTCAGTCGTGTCCAACTCTGTGCGACCCCAGAGACGGCAGCCCACCAGGCTCCCCTGTCCCTTGGATTCTCCAGGCAAGAACACTGGAGTGGGTTGCCATTTCCTTCTCCAATGCGTGAAAGTGAAAAGTGAAAGTGAAGTCTCTCAGTTGAGTCCGACTCTTAGCGACCCCATGGATTGCAGCCTACCAGGCTCCTCCATCCATGGGATTTTCCAAGCAAGAGTACTGGAGTGGGGTGCCACTGCCTTCTCCAAAATGAGACCTAATAAATGTTAAAAAGCAATTGCACAGCAAAGGAAATCACAAGTGAAAGAAAAAAGACAACCCTCAGAATGGAAAAAATTCTTGTAAACAAAGATACCCACAAGGAGTTTATCTCCAACACATACAAACAATGTGTATGGTGCAATATCAAAAAACAAACAATCCAATAAAAAATCAACCAAAGGTCTAAATGCACATTTCTCCAAAGAAGGCGTAGAGATGGCTATAAAGCACATAAAAGATGCTCAGCCTCACGAGTTCTTAGAGAAAAGCAAGTCAAATATACAGTGAGGTATCACCTCACATTGATCAAAGTGGCCATATCAAAAATCCTACAACAGTCAATTCTGCAGAGGCTGAGGAGAGAAGGGAACCCTCCTACACTGTTGGTGGGAGTGTAAATTAGTACACCCACCAGGGAGAGTATTGTGGTTCTTAGAAAACTAAGCATAGAAGTACCAAGTGATCCAGCAATACCATACATAGGTGTAGATCCAGAGGAAACCAAAATTTAAAAAGACACGTGCATTAATTAGCTTCTAATTAAAATAAATAAATTTATTTTAAAAAAAAGAAACTGAAAAAAAAAAAAAGACACGTGCATCCCAAAGATCATGGCAGCACTAGGTACAGTAGCAAAGACACAGAAGCAACTTAAGTGTATGAAGACAGATGAATGGATACAGAAGATGGGGTACATATACACAACACAATATAACTCAGAAATAAGGGATGAAACAATGACATTTCCAGTTACAGGGAAAAAACCAGAGGTGATCATACTAAGTGAAGTGAGACAGGGAAAGACAAGTATCATAGGATATCACTTCTGGTGGAATCTAGAAATGGATACAAATGAACTTCATTACAAAAGAGAAACAGGTTAACCGACTGCTGCTGCTGCTGCTGCGGCTAAGTCGCTTCAGTCGTGTCCGACTCTGTGAGACCCCACAGACGGCAGCCCACCAGGCTCCCCCGTCCCTGGTATTCTTCAGGCAAGAACGCTGGAGTGGGTTGCCATTTCCTTCTCCAATGCATGAAAGTGAAAGTGAAGTCGCTCAGTAAGTGTCTGACTCTTTGTGACCCCATGGACTACAGCCTACCAGGCTCCTCCGTCCATGGGATTTTCCAGGCAAGAGTGCTGGAGTGGGTTGCCATTGCCTTCTCCGGTTAACCGACTAAGAAAAGAAATTGATGTTTACCAAAAAAGAAATGTGGCTGGGGGCAGGGAGTAATTAGCTGGTTCAGATCAACATGTACACATTACAACAGGTGCTGTTGTTTAGTCACTCAATTGTATCTGACTCTACAACTCCATGGACTGTGGCCTGCCAGGCTCCTGTGTTCATGGGATTTTCCAGGCAAGAATACTGGAATCGATTGCCATTTCCTTCTCCAGGTGATCTTCCACCCAGGGATCAAATCCATGTCTCCTGCAAGTGTCCTGCATTGTAGGCGGATCCCTTACCACTGAGCCAAGAGGGAAGCCGTAAAACAGGTGGTGCAGGGCTCTTCAAAGTTCCTTAGGGCTTTAAATGACACCTGCCCTCAGGAAATGTCCTGGGGTAAGTCATCGCAAAAGAATTCCAAACAGGGCCAGGTTTCTAGAAGCCAAGAGGTTAACTGTACTCACAATGTGTAAAATAATAAAAGCACATGCAAAGATACTCCTTATAAATAATCATTAAATCAATGCCAATCAAAACTCCAATAAGGTATCACCTTACACGGGTCACAATGGCCATCATTGAAAAGATCTACGAAGAATAAATAATGTAGAGAACATATGGAAAAAGGAATCCTCCTACCATCTTGGTGGGAATGTAAATGGTGAAGCTACTGTGAAAAACAGCATGGAGTTTCCTTGAAACACTAAACGTAGAGGTATCATATGATCCTGCAATCTCATTCCTGGACTTAGGTTCAGGAAAAAAATCTTCATTCAAAATGACACATGCACCTTGATATTCAGGGCAGCACTATTTACAACAGCCAAGACAGAATCCACCAACGTGTCCGCTGACAGAAGTATGAAGACTGTGTGGTACATTATACACTGGAATGTGACTGAGCCATAAAGCAGAACGAAATGCTGATATTGGCAGTGGCATGGATGAACCAAGAAATTGTAATTCTATGCGAGGGAAGTCAGAGAGAGAGACAAATATGTGACATGTGCAGGTGGAATATATAAATTCATACCGGTGAACTAATGTACCAAACAGACTCACAGCCTGAGAAAACCAAATTCCAATTATCGAAAGAAAGTTAGAAGAGAGTTTGGGATGAAAATATACACACTAATATATATCAAGTTGATAATATATTAAGTTTTCTGAATAGAACAAGAAACTGTACTGAAAAAATTGTAATAACATATATGAGGGAAAAAATAAAAGAATATATATATGTCTGTGTAACTGAATCAAGTTCATGTACATCCAAAACAAACAAAAACATCAGAAAGCAACTCACTCCAATACCAAATAACAATTACATTACCTGAGCTTGGTGTAGGGGGAACCAGACAGTGGTGACCCTATGAATTGGATATGGGATGTGTTATGATATTAATATGACACCTCCAAAGGTTTTCACTCAGCAGAACAAAGAGCAGCAAGCCACTTAAAGGTGCCTGACCTCTTATGAACGCGACAAGGTGAAGAAGAAGGACCACAGGTTAATCAGGGCAGCACTCACAATGCAGACGTTGGGAATCTCAGACAGGACAAGACACACTGCAGGTAAAGACCAGGTATGTGGTCTCTGAGTACACAGGATCCTGACCCATGTGGATGGGCTGAGAGCCACACAATCCCCAGACCCTGCGCCTGGGCCCACGACCTTTGGTTAGGACCCCAGGGCTCTGCTGTTTGGGCCCCTAAGGCAGAAGCGAGTGGGCTCCTGTAACCCCCTGGGATGATAGAAAGAGGTAGGGTTGGTCTCCTCTCCCCACACTGTCCCAGAGAAGTCCTCCTCTCTTCCCTTTGGTTCTGTGTGATATTAACAGTTTTTACAGCTGTCATGATAATGTTGAACACACTACCTTGGTTCTGGCAGGCTCGGTCCTTTCTTGTTCCACTGAGGTGTTGAGAAAACATGCCAGACACAGGGCTGGGAGATGAGGGGCAGGTCTGGTCTCTGCTGAGGAGGGACGGTCGACTGGAATGAGATCACAGCAGCAACCTCACCTGCTGCCCTTTGGCTTTTTGCCTGATCCATGTGCCCTGCAATCAACTCACCAGGTGAACCTGCCTCCCTTCCCGCCATGCTCATGCTGGAAAATTGGAATAATTACCAGGTAGACACATCTACCTGAGGCGTCTCCAGGAGCCCCAGGAAGGGTGAACCTTGCGGGGGTAGAGAGGCAGACAGGCACAGACCTGTATAAAATGAATACGGGGAAGCATTAATTCCTAAACACAAGTGAAGCGCTCGTGTGGTCTCCCCATACACGTGATCCTGACCCATGCAGACAGGGTGAGACTCACACAGTGCCCAGTCCCCCCACCTGGGGTCACATGTCCCCTCGGTCAGGACACCATGGCTGTGGTCAGCCGAGCCCCAATGTGTGAACAAGCCAGGACACTGAGACCCTAGAAAGAAGTGTAGGGACCATCTCCTCGTCCCTCAGTTGTCCATGAGAAGTCAAGCCCCTCCTGTTTTCACTTTGGTTCTGTGTGATTTTTGCTGCTTTGAAAGCTCATGCCAGAGGTGAACACTCTACCTTGGTTCTGGCAGGCTCTGTCTTTCTTGTCCCACTAAGGTGCTGAGAAAACAGGAGAGCTGGGCTGAAAGATGAGGGGCAGCTCTGTTCTCTTCGGAGGAGAGAGTCGACTGGAAGGAGGTCACAGCCGCAACCTCACCTGCTGCCCATTGACTTTTTGCCCGATCCCTGTGCCCTGGAATCAACTCGCCAGGTGAACCTGCCTCCCTACTCAACCTGAATGTGCTGAAAAATTGGAATGATTACCAGGTAGCCCACCTGAGGGGTCTCCATGAGCCCCAGGGAAGGTAAATCTGGGAGAGAAAGACTGGGAGCCTGACCGCAGCACTGACCCCTGGGAGGGCCATGGAACCCCACTCAAAGGAGAGCACGGTCACCAGAGAAGCCTGCCCAGCCCCAGAGCCCAGACATCTGAGCACTGATGCTCAGACGCAGGCACGGAGTTTCCCAGACAGAGGCCAGGCCTGGTCTCTACCCGGGTCTCCATGTTTTAGTGCACACGGAACAGTCAGGGCTAAATGTTCTCATTGCAGAAAGCGCACGGTCTCATCTAAACATCATCAGTGTTGATAGGACTTGGAGAGGTCTAAACCTACCATGTAGACAGAACTTGGTCAGGTTCAAACTTGGTCTCCCCGGAGACACAGGTCACACACATGCAAGGGTTCTCACTGTTGAACAGGGGGCTCACCTGCCGAGGTCCAGCCCCGGCTGATCCAGGGTATTCGAAGGAGAGACGGCTTAGGCGACCTATTCAAGTGTTAATTAGAGATATAAACAGTAATAGGATGAGGATAGCTCAGTAGGAAAATTCAGTGGAGAAAAGAAGCTGCGTAGCTTGGTTTATGCGGAAAATCAATATAACCTGTGACACCAGGTTAGCTTTGACCATGGAGACCGCAGGCACCCTCTCGAATAGCAGAAGGTGTCCCACCTTAGACACCTTCTCGAGTGGGTCTTAGAAGCCCAGGCAAATAAATGGTCGCAGAGGACCTCAGCGTTCCAGATGGAGACTCAGCTGGAAATTGAGGGGAAGAATGACATGGGGAGACCAAGCCTTGGTGAGCAAGGCCCGTAGCTTTATTTTCAACAAGGGCTTTTATACCTCAAGTTACACATAGAGGATAATAGGGGATGCAAAGTCAGCAGTCTTTGATCCTTATCAAAAACCAGGGTTTCTTTCCTGCAAATTTATCGTATACAAATGGTTTAGGTGATTTACATAATCTTCTGGCCAGAAGGCCTATTAACATTTTATGACTCTTGACAAAGGTTTGTCAACCGTAAGACTTATTTTCTCTAAAAGTAATTATTTTAAGGTTTGGCGCCATCTTCCGAAGGTGTTAGATAAAATTGCATTCCTATAGGGCGGATGTGTAATGGGTTTACAACAAAGGAAAGAATTTATTACCTTAAGGGTCTAAAGTTGCTAACACCAAGGCCACTACTTATTTTTTCTACATACCAACTATATTAATTAATACGTATTCAAGGATACAATACAGGGGACATGAAAACTTGGCAGAAAGCATTGGCTCATCAATGAAATCTTTTACTAGTTTTATTCTGACAGTTTCTAACTCTCTGAGAGGCTCTAAGCTGTTTGAATATCTTAAGCTTACCGTGCCTCTCGAGGCTGGGAGACTGTAAACAATCGTATGCATAGCTGTAGGAGACCCGGTAAACTTGTCAGGCGAGTTAGAGAGCTATCTGAGGGGTTTGGATTTAAACACTCCTAATTGCCCAGGAACTTTATTAACTGGAGCTGTAAGTTAACTCTTTGACAGAGAGAGCGAGATGGTGGTGGGGGACAGCCCCCAGTAAAGTCAGAGGTGAGAGCACAAAGCAATAAAGTAGGCAGACTCTGGTTTTTTGGGGGGTAGATGCTCGAGAATATCCAGGGGGACTCCTGAGGCTCGATCCCGCCTTTGCATATGCCGAGCTTCCTTCCTCATGACCTTTGTCACGAGTGGAATGCCTCACTGGCTCCCGGCACTCACCCTCGTGTGGGAGCTGGGATGTACATTTTTTGAAGAAATCATCACTGGGCTCCACACTTCACCCACATCAGGAAACTGAAAGGATCTGTGTCATTACACATTTCAACAAGCAAGACAACAATGTTAGCTATTTCTCTGGTCACATGATGGTCAGGATCCAGGGGAGATCCAGGAACTCCTGAGTGCAGCCCAGTGTCCTGTAAAGACAGACAGGAAGTGGCCAGATTCCAGCATCCCAGGCTTCCAGCAGGAGGTGACCACACTGGAAGTCTTTTGGAAAATACTTTCTTTATCAGTATAAAAATATATTGTTGAAATTTCAAGCATACTACTTATTACTTGCAAACCTAAAATATTCTTAAAAGCTTGGCACCCTCATCTTTGTGGTTTCCATTGTTTCAGATTTTCTAGGTAGCAGCAAGCCATCATTGCAAACTACTTTCGTCTAATTCTGTTATTTGTTATATTATGAATGAAGGGTCACACTTAAAAAGAAAAGAAAGTCCCTGACAACAATTAGTGATTGAAGGAGCACATGAGCTGCAGGTACTTTTTCTTCTAACAGTTTCATTTTTCTCCATGAAGAAAACAGAAAACATAGGCCCCCTGATTTTTTTGCTTCTCTGTTCAAAGTGAGCTAGAATGAAATTGATATTCATATCAACAGGTAACATTTTTGAGGGTTGAAATGTCATACCAGGGAAAAATGGTCTGGAGAAAAGGGAATGCTCCTCTGCTGTTAGAGGGAAAGCACATCCTAAAAATAAAGCTAAAATTCAAATAGGATTTAATTATGACAGTATGTGGTTACAGAGAGTGTGAACCAAGGGTCTACACATAGCAGGCAATATGTGAAGACAAATTTGATATCTCAGATGTGAGAGTAAAGGTTACCTGTCAGATATGCAGCTGGTATGCACACATTCTTTTAGAATATTGCATGTATCTTTTCAAATTATAGCTTTGTCTGGATGTATGGCTAGGAGTGAGATTGCTGGATCATATGGTGACTGCAGCCATGAAATTAAGAGATGCTTGCTCCTTGGAAGAAAAGCTGTGACCAACTTAGGCAGCATATTAAAAAGCAGAGACATTGCTGACAAAGGTCCATCTAATCAGAGCTATGGTTTTTCCAGTAGTCATGTATGGATGTGAGAGTTGGACTATAAAGAAAGCTGAGTGCTGAGGAATTGATGCTTTTCAACTGTGGTACTGGAGAAGACTCTGGAGAGTCCCTTGGACTACAAGGAGATCCAACCAGTCAATCCTAAAGGAGATCAGTCCTGAATGTTCATTGGAAGGACTGAAGCTGAAACTCTAATAGTTTGGCCACCTGATGTGAAGAACTGACTTGTTAGAAAAGACCCTGATGCTGGGAAAGATTGAGGGCAGGAGGAGAAGGGGACGACAGAGGATGAGATGGTTGGATGGCATCACCGACTCAGTGGACATGAGTTTGAGTAAGCTCTAGGTGTTGGTGATGGACTGGGAAGCCTGGCATGCTGCAGTCCATGGGGTTGCAAAGAGTCGGACGTGACTGAGCGATTGAACTGATCCTGTAATTAGATTCATTGGCTACACTTAACTGATAAATTCTTTGTAAAGAAAAACTTAAGAGGAAAACTACTTCATGTGATTTTTAAAGAATTCTCATAAAAATTAGTTTCCTAATGGAATCTTCTATTTTAAAAAATCTCCCACTTTTATTTTGCTATTTTGCTAAGTAATATTCTATATATATTTCATATATGGCAATATATATATGTATGTCATATGAAAATGTTGGTATATCTTTTATGAAAATATATGTACATATCTCATACATGAAAATAGAGATATATATTTTTATATATAAAATTTAAAACTTTCATAAAATTAAAATTTTCATAAATAAAAAATTTTCAAACAATTAAAGCCTTTCATTGTGTGCCTCACAACAAACTGTGGAAAATTCTTAAAGAGATGGTAACACTAGACCACCTTACCTGTCTCCTAAGAAACCTGGATACAAGTCAAGAAGCAACAGTTAGAATGGGACGTGGAACAATGGACTGGTTCCAACTGGGACAGGAGTACATCAAGGCTGTATATTATCACCCTGCTTATTTAACTTACATGCAGTGTTGTTGTCGTCAGTTGCCAGTCGTGTCTGACTCTTTGTGACCCTGTGGACTGCAGCTCACCAGGCCTCCCTGCCCCTCACCATCTCCTGGAGTTTGCTCAAGTTCATGTTCTTTGCATCAGTGATGCCATCCAGCTATCTCATCCTCTGACACCCTCTTCTCTTTCTACCCTCAATCTTTCCCAGCATCAGGGACTTTTCCATTGAGTCATCTGTTTGTATCAGATAATCAAAATCCTGGAGCTTCAGCATCAGTCCTTCCAGTGAATATTCAGGGTTGATCTCCTTTAAAATTGACTGGTTTGATCTCCTTGCTGTCCAAGGGACTTTCAACAGTCTTCTCGGACACCACAGTTTGAAGGCATCAATTCTTTGGCGTTTTGCCTTCTTTACAGTCCAGCTGTTACAACCGTATGTGACCACTGGGAAGACCATAGCCTTGACTATATGGACCTTTGTTGGCAGAGTTAATGTGTCTGCTTTTCAACACTGTCTAGGTTAGTCATTGCTTTCCTGCCAAAACAATCATCGTCTGATTTCATGGCTGCAGTCACTGACCGCAGTGATTTTGGAGCCCAAGAAGGGGAAATCTGTCACTACTTCCACATTATCCCTTCTATTTGCCATGCAGTAATGAGGCCGGAAGCCATGATCTTAGTTTCTTTAATATTTAGTCTTAAGCTGGCTCATTCACTCTCCTTCACTCAGCAAGAAGCTCTTTAGTTCCTCTTCACATTCTGCCATTAGAGTGGTATCATCCCCATATCTGAGGCTGTTGATGTGTTTCCCACCTATCTTGATTTCAGCTTGTAACTCATCCAGCCCAGCCTTTTTCATGATGTGCTTAAAGTATAGGTTAAACAAATGGGGTGACAGCAGACAGCGCTGTCGTATTCCTTTCTCAATCTTGAACCAATCAGTTGTTCCATACAGGGTTCTAAATGTTACTTCTTGACCTGCACACAGATTTCTCAGAAGACAGATAAGATGGTCTGGTATTCCCATCTCTTTAAGAACTTTCTATAGTTTGTCATGATCCACATAGTCAAAGGCTTTAGTGTTGTCAATGAAACAGATAGATGTTTTCCTGAAATTCCCTTGCTTTCTCTATAATCCAGTGAATGTTGGCAATTTGATCTTTAGTTTCTCCTCCATTTCTAAACCCAGCTTGGACATCTGGAAGTTTTTGGTTCACATAATGCTGAAGCCTAGCATGCAAGATTTTAAGCATGACCTTACTAGCATGGGAGATGAGTGCAACTGTCAGTGGTTAGCACATTCTTTGGTACTACCCTGCTTGGGAACTGGGATGAGGATTGACCTTTTCCAGTCCTGTGGCCACTGCCAGGTTTCCAGATTTGCTGATATAATGAATGCAAAATCTTGATGGCATCATCCTTTAGGAATTTGAATAATTCTGCTGGAATTTCTTTGCATCCACTAGCTTTATTAACAGTAGTGCTTCTTAAGGCCCACTTGACTTCACACTCCCAAATGTCTGGCTCTGGGTGACTAACCACATCATCGTGGTAATGCAGTTCATTAAGATCTTTTTTATACAGTTCTTCCATGTATTCATCTCTTCTTGATATCTTCATTGTCTTCTCTGTCATTTTTATCCTTTATTATGCCATCTTTGGGTGGAATGCTCCCTTGATGTTTTCAATTTTCCTGAAGAGATTTCTAGTCTCTCCCCTTCTGTTTTTTATTCTAGCTTTATGCACTGTTCATTGAAGAAGGCCTTCTTGTCTCTCCTAGCTGTTCTTTGGAACTCTGCGTTTAGTTGGATGTACCTTTCCCTCTCTCCCTTGCTTTTTGATTCTTTTCATTCTTCCACTATTTGTAAAGCCTCCTTGGATAACCACTTTGCCTTCTTGCTTTTCTTTTTCTTTGGGATGGTTTTGTTTGCCACCTCCTGTACAATATTACAGACCTCTGTCCATAGTTTTTCAGGCACACTCTAGATCTAGTCCCTTGAATCTATTCATTACCTCTACTGTGAATCCGTATGGCATTTGATTTAAGTCATACCTGGCTGGTCTAGTGTTTTTCCCATGTTTTCTTTACTTTAAGCCTGAGTTTTTCTGTGAGAATCTGATGATATGAGCCATAGTCAGCTCCAAGTCTTGTTTTTGCTGACTGATTATAGTTCCTCCAGCTTCAGCTACAAAGAATGTAATCAATTTGATATCAGTAATGACCATTTGGTGAGGTCCATGTATAAAGTCATCACTTGTGTTGTTGAAAAAGGGTCAACAACATGAAGAATCCCTTTCGTGGATCACTGCCTTGTTGTGGCAAAGGGGCTTGCATAACTCAGTGAAGCTATGAGCCATGCCATGCAGGGCCACCCAAGATGGACGGGTCACAGCAGAGAGTTCTGACAAAACATGATCCACCAGAGGAGGGAATGGCAAACCACGCCAGTATACTTGCCGTGAGAACCTCAGGAACTGTATAAAGGGCCATATGCAGAGTACATCTTGCTAAATGCCTGGCTGGATGAATCATAAGCTGGAATCAAGACAGCTGGGAGAAATATTAACAGCCTCAGATATGCAGATGATACCACCCTAATGGCAGAAAACTAAGAAGAACTAAAGAGCCTCTTGATGAGGGTGGAAGAGAGAGTGAAAAAACTGACTTCAAACTCAACTTAAAATCATGGCATCCAGTGCTATCACATCATGGCAAACAGATGGGGAAAAATGCAAACAGTGGCAGATTTTCTTTTCTTGGGCTCCAAAATCACTGTGCTTCAAATTTCATGGTGACTGCAGCATGAAATTAAAAGATACTTGTTCTTTTGAAAAAAACCTATGACAAACCTAGACAGAATGTTAAAAAGCAGACATCACTTTGCTGAAAAAGGTCTGTATAATCAAAGCTATGGTTTTTCCAGTAGTCATGTATGCAGAAGGCAATGGCACCCCACACCAGTACTCCTGCCTGGAAAATCCCATGGATGGAGGAGCCTGGTAGGCTGCAGTCCATGGGGTCGCTAAGAATCGGACACGACTGTGTGACTTCACTTTCACTTTTCACTTTCATGCATTGGAGAAGGAAATGGCAACCCACTCCAGTGTTCTTGCCTGGAGAATCCCAGGGACGGGGGAGCCTGGTGGGCTGCCGTCTCTGGGGTCTCACAGAGTCGGACACGACTGAAGTGACTTAACAGCAGCAGTAGCATGCATATGAGAGCTGGACCATAAAGAAGGCTGAGCACTGCAGAACTGATGCTTTTGAACTGTGGTGCTAGAGAAGACTCTTGAGAGTTCCTTGGACATCTTGGAGATCAAACCAGTCAATCCTAAGGGAAATCAACCTTGAGTATTCATTGGAAAGACTGATGCTGCAGTTGAAGCTCCAATACTTCAGCCACCTGACGTGAAAAACTGACTCATTTGAAAAGACCCTGATTCTGGGAAAGATTGAGGGCAGGAGGAGAAGGGGGCGGCAGAGGATCTGATGGTTGGATGGCATCACTGACTCAGTGGACATGAATTAGCAAACTCCAGGAGAGAGTGGACAGAGAATACTGGCGTGCTGCAGTCCATGGGGTCACAAAGAGTTGGACACAACTTAGCAACTGAACAGCAACAAAGAATTAAAAAGGTTCATAAAATGAATAAGTTTCTGAAAATTTAAACTTCGTGAGATTAAAAACTGCTTCATCAAATTAAAAACTTCCTCATAATATTGAAATTATAAAATTATTTATAAAATTAAAAATTTCTATTCCAGGAGACACCTTATTCAGAAAACCAAAAGATGAACCACATACTGGAAGAAATCATTTCCAAAACACATATCAAATAAAGGATCTGTACTCAAATTAGACCAAACAGCCCCATTCACATTTGGTAAAGGCTGAAAAACACACCTAGCCAAAGAATATAAACAGATACGTACATAGATATTTTTATCAAGATATAATTTTTATATCTCTGTGTAGATTTTAACATCTCTGGGTACATAGATATTTATATCTCTCGGTAGATAAATATATATATATATATCTATGTAGATCAATATTCCATAAAATTAAAACTTCCATAAAAATAACTTTCATAAATTGAATAACTGGCATAAATTGAATAATTTTCATAAAATTAATAACTTTCATACAACTAATAACATTCATATTACTCACTTCCTTACAATTACTCACTTTCATATGAGTAAAAACTTACTCAGAAAAAATAAAAATTATAAAATTACTTATTAAATTAAAAACTTTTACTCTATGAAATACCTTATTCAGAAAATCAAATAATGAACCACAAACTGAAAGAGACTATTTCCAAAACACATATCAGATAAAGGATCTATACTCAAATTATACCAAACAGCTCCATTAAAATTTGGCAAGGATTGAAACACAAAACTGGGGGAAAAAAGATAAACAGATAATAAATAAGGAAGGAAGAAGGACTAGGGTGGGATAGAGACTGCCCCTTGAGACAGCTAACCCTAGGATCTGACATTCCCTCACCTGGTCAATGTCCTGAGAAAACCACCATTCAAACAGGCATGTGAACCCCCGCCCTTCATTGTACCGCTACTTACAATAGACAGACTAAATCTTAAAGAAATGTGGTACATATATACAATGGGCCATTACTCAGACAAGAAAACTGCCACTGAAATTATGAAATTATGCCACTGGTCACCACAAGGTTGAACCCTGGAGGATCAAACACTAAGTGGAGTCTGCAACAGAGGAAGAAAATAGCAGATGATGTCCTTTGTAGGCAAAGTTTAAAAAAAGAAATACATTGGAAGTAATTTACAACACCAAAGGAGACTCAGAGCTTCAAATACAAAAAAAGAATCCAGAGAAAGAAAAGGGCTAGGGATGAATTAGGAGGTCAGTACTAATGTAAACACAGAAATCTGTATCTGTATTAGCTAATCCACAAGGATTATCTCCTGCCTTCCTTTCTTCTATTTACATATACATAGAAATACTTATATCTAACATATAAATAAATACCTGTCACTATAATAGATAATACACAAGGAATATTCCCTTCCTTTTGCACATATAAAAACATTTGTATCTCTAATAGTTCCTCCACAGGGACCTGATGTTCACATAGAGAACTTTACTCCACCTTGTTCAATAATCTCTATGGCAAAAGAATCAATAAAAAGTACAAATATGCTGTATGATTAAGTCATAACTGAATCAGTCTGTTGTACACTTGTTGCAGTGGAAGGAAAAAAAAAGGAGTGAGTTTTCTCTTTCCCCTTCCTGAGAACAAAGAAGATGAAGAGAACAGTGAGCAGGCCTGAACAGTCCTACTTTTTTTACTTTAACTGCTCCTAACTCTGCATGTCTGTAAGTTTGCTTTTCTGCAGCCTAACTCTGCAGGCGTTACAGTTCACAGTTTTCTTTAGACTCTATGCTAAATACATCCCCTATCTGCTTACGACACCCTTGCCCTTGTGTTACACATCGGAAAGAAGGCCACAGAGCCACTGAACGGCCAGACTCAATGACTGAGCTACTGACTCTAGCCTGTGACTGTCTTTGAAATTGTTAAATGAAAATATCTCCTGCCATATTAATGAACAAGAAATGTCACCGCCATCAGTGATTTCTGGCCCCCAAATGTGAATGAGGGCTCCCCAGATTGTGATCCAGGGGGTGCTGCTGCTGCCCCTCCCCCCGCCCCGGTGACTGCTGAGGGGCTGGGGGTGCAGGAAGCAAGGTGGGCGAGGAGATGGGACTGGCCCCGACGGCTGAGGTCACGGGAAAGGAGTGGAGGCAGTGACCCCGAGGCTGCACCTCCCAGACACAGAATGCTAGATCCCTTAACCTGATACCTGATCTTTGATGTGCAGACTGCCTGCTCCCTGTGTTGCAAACCTGTACATAGCCTGACTCACCCTCTGCCTCCTTGGAGCAGTTTTCTCAGAGCTACTGAGATGCTGTCTCCTGGGTTTGAAGTCCTAAACATTCACACCAAATAAAATAACTCTACTTTCAGGGTGTGACTATATTTTTTAGTCGACAAAACAATGCACGAGGAAGAAATCAAGATCCTAATACCTTTGTCCCTCATCTTATGTAAGCTCCTAGACTCCTTGTGGAGCGGGGGCGCAGTTCTTGAGGCATGAGACTACTGCGTTCCGCTCTCTGCCGGCTGAGAATTAAAGCCACCTTTCTATTTCCTCCAAACTCTGTCTCCATATTTTTCATTCAGCTTCGGTGGGCAGAGAGGCCAAGCTTTTGGCCAGCAACACACTGAAGACAAGCACAAAACTGTAGATCAACTAGACTTCAACATAGTGTTGGCAGGAGATTAAAGAAAAGGAAAGAAAAGTAATGCCTAGTTTATTCCCTCCCACCTGCTGGACTCAGGATGCTATTTGATTCCAAGAACATGATTAGGCTTGAATTCCAGGGCTGGGCTAGTGCGGGGGCTAGACAGCCAGGCAGGATGCCCTGCATTGAGATCTGTTTCAATCCTGTACTGTCTCTGGTTTTCTCTGGCTGGGACCAGAATCCCTAGTGCAACCCACTGATGGTGGCCTGAACCTCTGGCCTTGAGGGCAAGATTAAAGTCACCAAGTATCCAGGGCCCTGGTGCTGGGTCCCCAGTTGAAGCCTCCTTCCTGAGAGTGCAGCCTCCTAGGCACCTCAGCTGGGAGTGATGTCCCAGGTAGGCATGAGCCTTGAGGGGAGGGGTAAAGCTTTAGGGGGAAGCAGTGAGACTCAAGGCCTTTGGGGTTTGCTCAGTCACATTCCACTCAAATTTATAGCCCAGGAAGTTAACCTTCCCTAAGGCTCTGGTTGCAGGTGGAACCAGAGTTGGGCATGACAAAGTGCTGCCACCATTTGGACATTTCCTGTAACTACAACTTGCCCACTGGTGTTTACTGGCACCTGTGTGGCTGTTAATGACCACAGCCCCCTGGAAAGGTCCTGGGGTGGGTATTGCAGAAATCAATTCCAAACATAACTGCCTTTCAAGAAGCATCTTGTAACATATAAAATTTCCTCACATCCTTTAGGAAAAAAAAAACCCAGATGGCCTCAGGACAAGATGCTCCACATCCCTAAATATTACAGGAGGAATGCCGATTAAAACGACAACAAAAAATCAAATCCCACCTGTCAGAATGGTCATCTTCACAAGTTGACAAATAATAAATGTGGGAGAGAGCTGGGAGAAGAGGGAACCTCCCTGCATAGTTAGTGGGAATGGACATTGGCAACAGTTGCTAGAAAGGACAGCTTCCCCATCCCAGAAAAAAAAAAAAAAACTTTCCAGAAAACTAAGCCTAGGATATGGACTTCCCACACATGAACCTAAATCCTGAGAGAATCATCATTCAAAAAGACACACACACCACAGCGTTCACCGCAATGCTACTTCCAATAGCCAAGACACAGACTCAATAAAGTATCACCGACAGAGTAAATCTTAAAGAAACGTGGTACATATATACAATAGGCTGTTACTCAGATATAAAAATTGCCACTGAAATTACGAAATTAAGCCACTGGTCACCACAAGGATGGACCTTGGAGGATCATACAGGAAGTGGATTTAGCAACAGAGGAAGAAAATAGCAGATGATGTCCCTTCCAGGCAAAGTTAAAAAAAAAAAAAAAAAGAGAGAGAGAGACAGTGGAAGTAATTTACAACACAAAAGGAGACTCAGAGATTCATACACAAAGAATTGCAGGGAAAAAAATGGAAAGGGCTAGGGATGAATTAGGAGGTCAGTACTGACGTATACACAGAAATCTGTATCTGTATTAGCTAACCCACAAGGATTATCTCCTTCCTTACTTTCTTCCGTTTATGCTCATATACAGAGAAACATTTGTCTCTAACATATACATAGAAATCTGTGGCTGTAATAGATAATCCACAAGGACTATCTCCTTCTTTTCCTTGCACATGTACAAAAAATGTGTATTTCTAATGAAGAGTCCAGAGGGACCTGATATTCAGCACAGAGAAGTTTATGAACTTTGTTTAATAAAGTCTATGGCAAAAATTTTTTTAAAAAGTACAAATATGCTGTATGTATCTGTCATAAGTAAATCAATCCATTGCTCACTGAGTGATAGTTGCTCCGTCATGCCTGACTCTCTGCAACCCCATGGACTGGAGCCTGCTAGGCTCCTCTGTCCATGGAATTCTACAGGCAGGATTCCTGGAGTGGGTTGCCATTTCCTTCTCCAGGGGATCTTCCCGATCCAGGGATCCTGCATTGCCAGACAGTCTTTACCATCTGAGCCACCAGGGAACCCTACTGCTGCTGCTGCTGCTAAGTTGCATCAGTCGTGTCTGACTCTGTGCGACCCCACAGACGGCAGCCCAACAGGCTCCTCTGTCCCTGGGAGTCTCCAGGAAAGAATACTGGAGTGGTTTGCCATTTCCTTCTCCAATGCAGGAAAGTGAAAAGTGAAAGTGAAGTCGCTCAGTCGTGTCCAACTCTTAGCGACCCCATGGACTGTAGCCTACCAGGCTCCTCCACCCATGGGATTCTCCAGGCAAGAGTACTGGAGTAGGGTGCCATTGCCTTCTCCCAGGAACCCTACTATTAAGAGACATTTCTAAGTATAAAGACAGTTCAACTTAAAAAGTATCAGCAGAGACATGCTTGACTTTATCTTATAATCTATTGACAATACATCAGAATATGTAATGAATCCATACACCTTTTCCAAAGGAATACCCAATACACAAGTAGCAATAAAGTTATAAATGACAGTCATCAATCAGATGAAATAATTTAAATGAAGCTTTTCTCTCTCAAAGAGATGGGGACTGGGCAAGTGGTCAGGAAGGAAATACAATGTGCTTTTAACTTTGTATGAAAAATAATGTTGCTGATAATAATGTTGTTCCATGTTGCTGAACATAGTTCTGTTTTTGGCAAATAAATCTTCTACTTCAAATTGCTGTCCAAATGCTTTATTAAAACTCTGCTTCTGGCCTTTGTTTTGGAATCTGTTACTTTTGTTGCCACCTCCTGATCGCTGTCCTCTGAAGCTTCTACTTCTTTCCTGCTGTCCCCTGACACCTTGGTTGGCCTCGCCTGTCCCCTGAAGCCTCAATGGCCTTATCACTGTCCTCGGAAGTTGCAATATCCTTCCCGTGGACCATCTAGCTCTGGTTGCTTCTGTGCTGGTAGAAGCTGCCAGTGCCCTGAATCATGCCACTTTTCCCGTACTTCTGTTACTGATGCAGTAGGGATATCAAAGCAAACACCCTGCTTTCCTTTGAGAAAGACCATTCCCTTCACTTTGGAATCAATATCCTCACCCAGCTGCTCTTTAAATTCTTTCCAAGCATAGCTAATGTTTGGCATTTCAGTTGAGCACCACAAGATCATAATCACAGAGCCCGCTTCGGAGTTGATCAAGGAGCGCTGGGCTACCAACGTGGCACCGGAAATGCGGGCCAGGGCTGCTGCCAGGGCTTCTACAGCTCCCTTCTCCGAAGTCAGCTTCTCGGCTGACTGCTTGAAGTGACCAATCGCAGTGGGAGGCACAGAGTCCAGGAGCCTGATGGCATCTTTGCTAGAAGCTTTTATTACCTCTGTTGCAGAAGGAACAGCTATTTGTTAAAATTTAATTCCTGCTTTTTCAGACATTTCTCCAAAGAAGACTTACAGATGGCTAACAAACACATGAAAAGATGTTCAACATCACTCATTATCAGAGAAATGCAAATCAAAACCACAAAGAGGTACCATCTCACGCCGGTCAGAATGGCTGCTATCCAAAACTCTACAAGCAATAAATGCTGGAGAGGGTGTGGAGAAAAGGGAACCCTCTTACACTGTTGGTGGGAATGCAAACTAGTACAGCCACTATGGAGAACAGTGTGGAGATTCCTTAAAAAATTGGAAACAGAACTGCCTTATGATCCAGCAATCCCACTGCTGGGCGTACACACCGAGGAAACCAGAAGGGAAAGAGACATGTGTACCCCAATGTTCATCGCAGCACTGTTTATAACAGCCAGGACATGGAATAACCTAGATGTCCATCAGCAGATGAATGGATAAGAAAGCTGTGGTACATATACATAATGAAGTATTACTCAGCTATTAAAAAGAATACATTTGAATCAGTTCTAATGAGGTGGATGAAACTGGAGCCTATTATACAGAATGAAGTAAGCCAGAAAGAAAAACACCAATACAGTATACTAATGCATTTATATGGAATTTAGAAAGATGGTAACGATAACCCTGTATGCGAGACAGCAAAAGAGACACAGATGTATAGAACAGTCTTTTGGACTCTGTGGAAGAGGGAGTGGGGGATGATTTGGGAGAAAGGCATTGAAACATGTATAATATCATATATGAAATGAATCTCCAGTCCAGGTTCGATGCATGATACAGGATGCCTGGGGCTGGTGCACTGGGATGACCCAGAGGGATGGGATGGGGAGGGAGGTGGGAGGGGGGTTCAGGATGGGGAACACGTGTACAGCCGTGGCAGATTCATGTTGATGTATGGCAAAACCAATACAATATTGTAAAGTAATTAGCCTCCAATTAAAATAAATAAATTTATATTAAAAAAAATTCCCGCTTTTTGCTCCACTTGGGCTGACTGGTATTCTTCTTTGTGCTGGTAGAAGCAGATGCAAACCCCGGTCCTCTCCGCTCTACCTATTTGCCCATAATGACGAATGTAGGATTCCACACCTTTGGTGGAGAACTCTGAACAACCAGATCAACCTTGGGGATGTCTAACCCATGCGCAGGAACATTGGTTGCAACCAAAACTCCAAAATCACCATTTCTAAAACCTCTCAGGGCAATTTCCCTCGGCTTCTGTGGAATGTCTGGTGTAATGACTGGCATCCTGTCTTACAGCCACATTCTGTGACAACTCCTGGGCTTCTTTCTTCATATCACAAAATATGATAGTGCACCCTTGATAACCACTGTACACTCAGCCACATCTCCAGTAACTGATGTCCTCTGAGCCCAGTGGCACTTGATAGCCAGATGCTCTAGAGTTATTGCAGTTTTCTGCGTCTTTTTACCAGTCAGGTCCACTTGTTCGTATGTAGATTTCATGTATTTCGTAGCAACATTATACACCCAATAGGGGCAAGTTGCAGAAAAAAGCAGTGTTTGGGGATTGTCTTCTGAATCTTTCTTGTATGTCACACATAAAATCTCTTCCACTTGATCAGGAAAGCCCATATCCAACATCTGGTCAACTTCAGCCAGGATAACATGCTTAAGTTTGGTGAGATCTAGCTTGCCATTCTGCAGGTGGTCTTTGATACGACATTTCACCATGAAAACAAGCCGCTGCCAGGTTTGTTGTGATGTCACTGAAGTCTCTGCTTACTTGACTTGCCAGCTCCCTTGTGGAGCAAGAACCGGTACCTGAGGGGCATGACCTCTCTTCCAGTCTTGCAGTTCTCCAAGAAGTTTCTCAACCAAAGGGATAGCAAAAGAGAATGTCTTTGCAGTTCCTATCTGCGCCTGTGCAATCAAATCCTTCCCACTATAGACACAGTGAAACATCTTTGCTTGTATAGGAAACAGGAAGGTCACCCCATGGGCTTTGAGAAGTTTAATAGTTTCTTCAGATACGGGAAAATTAGAGAAAGCTCCTTCTTTTTGCTCCACAGTCATTCCCTGCTCTAACTCACTGTTTTCTTCACTGGCAGCTTCCTTGGAGTTGGAGTCAGGTCCAGAATCAGGGAATCCATTCTTGAGGTTGGGGCTTTTCTCTCGAATTTCTCCATTTATTTCTTTTTCTTCCTTCATATTTTTGGGCTTGGGTGCACCCAATTCTTCCTCAGAAGGCTCTTCATTTTTTATAACTTTTTTGGTTTTAAGAGAAACAATTGTATTTTCACAGGCCTCCTTTGAATTTTTTTGAACTTTGGTTTTAGGAGAAATAATGTCATCTTAGGATGGCTCCTCTTTCTTTTTTGACTTTTTAGATTTAGGAGAATTCACATCAACCTCAGAAAGTTCTGCTTTCTTTTTAACCTTTTTAGCTTTGGGAGAAATTATTTCTT
Organism: Bison bison bison; assembly: GCF_000754665.1. Taxonomy (NCBI): domain Eukaryota; kingdom Metazoa; phylum Chordata; class Mammalia; order Artiodactyla; family Bovidae; genus Bison; species Bison bison. The sequence continues at coordinate 3,656,667 of NW_011494727.1, forward strand.
ACTTTTCTTCTGCTTCCTCTTTAGTCTTACTAGATTTTGGCTTCTCTTTTTTACCTTTCTTCTCATTTTGCTTTTGCGGCGTCTCCACTCATGCCACGGCTGCATCTGACTCCAAATCTGCGTCACTAAGAAGTTTCCCTGGCATCACTCACACAAGCTGTGTAGGGCAACCAGTCTCAGTTGCTCACTGAGGACAAGCACAAAACTGCAAATTGACTAGACTTCAACATAGCACTGACATGAGACAAAAGGAAAGAAATACAGTGTTAGTTTATGCCCTCCGACCTGTGACTTGCTATCCCCTCCCTGGACCCTGAGTAGACTCAGTCCCAGGGCTGCACTGGGGTGGGGCCGACACAGCCGCGCAGGGCACCCTGCACTGAGGCTCCTCTTAAGCCTGTACTGTCTGGTTTTCTCTGGCTGGAGCCAGACACCCTAGTGAACCCCAGAAATGGTGGCCTGACTCTGGATACAGGATATCCTGTATCCAGAGGATACAGGGGAAAGTCACCAAGTATCCAGCTCTCCGGTGCTGGGGTCCCCAGCTGAAGTCTCCTTCCTGAGTGTGCAGCCTCCTAGGCACCTCAGCAGGGAGTGGTACCCAAGGTAGGCATGAGTCTGGAGGGGAGAAGTGAAGCTTTAGGGAGAAGAAGTAGGGAGACTGAAGTCCTTGGGTGTTTGCTCAGGCACATCCCACCGTAATTCACAGCCCAGGAAGCCAACTTTCCCTAAGGCTCTGGGCGCAGGTGCAACCAGTTGAACGTGAAGAAGTGCTGCCGCCTTGTGGACATTTCCTATAACTACACTTGTCCACCAGTGCTGACTGGCACCTCCAATTCAAAAGGCCTGTGGGGCAGCTAATGACAGCTGCCCTCAGAAAAGGCCCTGAGGCAGGTATTGCAGAAGTGAACACCAAACACAACCTATGTTCAAGAAGCCAATTTCAGAGGTCAATCTTCCTCACATCCTTTAAGGAAAGAAAGAAAGAAAAGAGAGAAAAAGAACCCAGACGGCCACAGGCCAAGATGCTCAGCATCCCGAAGTATTACAGGAGTGACACTGATCAAAATGACAACAAGCAATCAAATCCCACTGGAGAGAATGGCATCCTAACTGTCTGCAAACAGTGCATGGAGGAGAGAGCCGGGGGATGACAGAACCTCCCCTCACGTTCCCTGGGAACAGACATTGGCAAGTCTCTCGAAGGGACAGCCTGCACAGGGCAGAACACACAGGTCAAGAGAACTAAAGCTAGGATTCTAATACCCACACCTGGGCCTACATTACTAGGATTCTAATACCCACACCTGGGCCTACATTACAAAAAAATCACCATTCAAAATGACACATGAGCCCCAACCTTCACTGCAGTGGTACCTCCAACTGCCAAGACACAGACACAAGAATAGGTCCACTGACGAATTAAATCTTAAGGAAATGTTGTACATATATACAAGGGGCTATTACTCAGACTTCAAATATCGCCAATAAAATTATGAAATTAAGCCAATGGTCCCCACAAGCATGGACCTTGGAGGAAAATACACTAAGTGAAGTCAGCACCAGAGGAAGATAGAAGAATAGCAGATGATGTCCCTGGAGGGCGAAATTGAACAAAAGAGTTACAGAGGAAATAATTTGCATCATAAAATGAGACTGAGATTAAAACACAAATATTATTAAAAAAAAAAAAAAGAGAGAGAGAGAGAAAGTTCCAGGGATGAATTAGGAGGTTGTTACTACTGTATACACAGAAATCTGTATCTGTAATAGATTATGCACAAGAATTATCTCCTTCCTTCCTTCCACATATGTGCTGAAATGTGTATCTCTAACATTGTTGTTGTTTGGTCGCTAAGTCGTGTCAGAAAATTTGCAAACTCCTTGAATGGTAGCCTGCCAGGTTCCTCTGCCCATGGCATTACCCAGGCAAGTATACTGGGTTGTTATTTCCTTCTCCAGGGTTTCTAATATACCCGCAGAAATATGTCTTGGTATTAGCTAAGCAACAAGGATTATTTTCCACCTTCCATCCTTCCTTCTGTGCATGTATCTAGAGAAATATTTATCTCTATCATATACCAAGAAATCTGTAGCTGTAATAGAACACCCACAAGGACTATCTCCTTCCTTCGTTTCTTGCACATGTACAAGGAAACTATACCTCTAATAAATGTTCCACAGGGATCTGATGTTCAGCACAGAGTACTTTATTCGACCTTGTTCAATAAACTGTGTGGCAAAATGATCAGTAAAAAGTACTAAAGCCCATAATATATGTGTCATAGCTGAATCAGTCCATTGTACACTGTGGACAAAGACAAAGCTGAAAATAGCCTGGACTTCACCATAGCATCAGCATGAAATAAAGGAAAGAAAAGTAATGTCTAGTTTATTTCCTCCAATCTGTTTGACTTAGGATGTTATCTGAATCTTGGTAGCTGAATAGGCTTAAACCAGGGATGGACGTGGGTGGTATTGAGATAGCCGAGCTGGGACCAGTATCCTTAGTGAACTGAAATCCTGATGGCCCGACCCTCTGACTTGGAGGAACACAGAAAATTGCCCAGATTGCAGGTTTCCCCGTGCTGGGGTCTCCAGCTCAAGACTCCTTCTTGAGAGTGCAGCCTCCTAGGCACCCCAGCAGGGAGCACTGCCCAAGTTAAGCATGAGGCTAGAGGGGAGGGGTGAAGCTTCAGGGCGGAAGAGGTGGTGAGATAGAAGGGCTTGGGTGTTTGCTCAGGCACACTCCACTCTAATTCACAGCCCAGGAAGTCGACTTTCCTTAAGGCTCTGGTGGCTGGTGGAACCTGAGTTGAGCATGAAGAAGTGCTGCCGCCTTGTGGACATTTCCTGTAAGAACAACTTGCCCACCAGTGCTGACTGGCACCTGCAATTAGGAAGGCCTATGGGGCTGTTAAAAGTCCTGCGGCAGGTATTAGAGATAAATTCCAAATACAATCGACTTTCAAGAAATCAATTTTAAAGGTCAATTTTCCTCATACCCCTTAAGGAAAGAAAAAAAGAACCCAAACAACCACAGGCAAGATGTTCATCATCCTGAATCATTACAGGAGTGATGCCGATCAAAACGACAACAAGAAATCAACAAGAAATCAAATCCCATCGGACATCGGACAGTTAGAATGGCCATCCTAACTGTCTGCAAACAGTACATGGAGGAGAGAGCTGGGAGATGATGAAATCCCCCTTCGTGTTGCCTGCGAACAGACGCTGGCAAGAGCCCTTTGAAAGGACAGCCTGCACAGGCCAGAACAAAACAGTCAAGACAACTAAAGCTAGAATTCTAATACTCACACCTGGGCCTATAGAAAAACCTTCATTCAAAATTACACATGCACCTCAACTTTCACTGTAGTGGTACCTCCAACTGCCAAGACATAGACCCAAGAAAAAGTCCACTGACAGATAAAATCTTAAAGAAATGTGGTACATATACACCAGGGGCTATTACTCAGACTTCAAGTATCGCCACTGAAATTATGCCAGTGGTCCCCACAAGCATGGACCTTGGAGGAAAATACACTAAGCGAAGTCAGCAACAGAGGAAGAAAATAGCAGATGATGTCCCTGGAGGGAAAAATTGAAAAAAAGACATACAGAGGAAGTAATTTCAACTTAAAAAGAGACTTAAAAAGAACTGTTAAAAAAAGAAGAAAAGAAAGTGCCAGGTACATATTAGGAGATTACTACTACCTTATACACAGAAATCTGTATCTATAATAGATAATCCACAAGGACCTGATTTTCAGCACAGGAATTCTATTCAACCTTGTTCAATAACGATAAAAAGAACAGATACGCTGTGTGTGTGTGTATATATATATATATGTCTTAACTGAATCAGTTAATCACAAAACTGCAAATTGACTATACTTCAACAATAGCATTGGCATGAGATTAAAGAAAAGAAAAAGAAAAGTAATGCTTATTATATCCCCTCCGACCTCGCTTACTTGAGCTGCTATCCCCTCCCTGGACCCTGAGTAGACTAGAGTCCCAGGGCTGCACTGGGGTGGGGTTGAGACAGCCAGGCAGGGTCCGCTTCATAGAGATGCCTCTTAACCTGTACAGTCTGTTTTTTTTCTGGCTGGGACAAGCATCCCTATTGCACCCAACAATGGTGGCATAGTCCGCTGGCCTCGAGGATACAGGGTAAAGCTACCAAGAATCCAGGGCCCTGGCGCTGGAGTCCCCTGCTGAAGCCTCCTTCCTGAGAGTGCAGCCTCCCAGGCACTTCAGCAGGGAGCGGTGCCCCAGGTAGGCATGAATCTTGAGGGGAGGGGTAAAACTTTACGGGGAAGAAGTAGTGAGACTCAAGCACTTGGGTGTTTTCTCAGACATATGCCACTCTAGTTCACTGGGCCAGGAAGCCCGCCTTCCCTAAGGCTCTGGTCGCAGATGGAACAGAGTTGGGCATGAAAAAAGTGCTGCCGCCTTGTGGACATTCCTTATAACTACAACTCAATCTTTTGTGCTTACTGGCACCTCCAATTCACAAGGCCTGTGGGGCTGTTAATGACAGCTGCCCGCAGGAAAGGTCCTGGGACGGTTATTGAAGAAATAAATTCCAAACACAATGAACTTTCAAGAAGCCAACTGCAACAGGTAAGTTTTTCTCACATCCCCAAAATCCCCAAATGGCCACAGGACAAGATGCTCAACGTTCCCAATTATTGCAGGAGGAATGCCAATCTAAAAGACAACAAGAAGTCAATCCTCACCTGTCAGAATGGTCATCCTCACAAATCTACAAACAACAAATGCGGGAGAGAGCCAGGCAGAGAGGAAACCCCCCTATATGGTCAGTGTGAATGGACACTGGAAACAGCCCCTAGAAAGGACAGTCTCCTCAGGCCAGAAACTAAAGCTTCAAAAGGGCTCAGCCCATGGTCTGACATACCCACACCTGGGCCTGTATCCTGAGAAAACCGTCAGTGAAAAATACACAGGCACTCCATCGTTCACTACAGCACTGCTTCCTAGAGCCAAGACACAGAACCAGCAAGATGCCACCCGATGGATTAAAGGTTAAAGAAGATGTGTACATATATACAATGGACTGTTACAGTCATGAAAAATGGCCACTGAAATTGTGCCACTAATTGTCACAAGGATTGACCTTGGAGGGTCATCAGATCAGATCAGATCAGTCGCTCAGTCGTGTCCGACTCTTTGCGACCCCATGAATCGCAGCACGCCAGGCCTTCCTGTCCATCACCAACTCCCGGAGTTCACTCAGACTCACGTCCATCGAGTCAGTGATGCCATCCAGCCATCTCATCCTCTGTCGTCCCCTTCTCCTCCTGCCCCCAATCCCTCCCAGCATCAGAGTCTTTTCTAATGAGTCAACTGTTCGCATGAGGTGGCCAAAGTACTGGAGTTTCAGCTTTAGCATCATTCCTTCCAAAGAAATCCCAGGGCTGATCTCCTTCATAGACTAAGTGAAATCAGTTGGACGGAGAAAGACAATTTTGCCTTATAGGCAAAATACAAAAAGAGATACAATGGAACAAATTTACAACAAAAACAGTGACTCTGAGAATTCAAACACAAGTACAAGTTCCCAAGAAAAAGTGAAAGAGCAAGGATGAATTAGGACGTCAGGGCTAAGATATACACAGAAATCTGTATCTATAATAGATAATTCAGAAGGTTATCTCTTTCCTTCCTTCCAAATATACACAGAAATATATATCTCTCTAGATACTCAGGAAGGACCTGATGGTCAGCACAGGGTACTTTACTCGACCTTCTGCAATAACCTCTATAGCAACAGGATCCAAAAAAGAACAGATATGCTGTATGTATATGTCATAAGTGAATCAGGTGGCTGTAATCTGAAGTCAAGCACAAAACTGCAAATTGACGATACTCCAAGACAGCACAGGCCTGAGACTAAAGAAAAGGAATAGAAAAGCAGTGCCTAGTTTATCCCCCACGACTTCCCTGAGTTGGGCTGCTCTCCCATTCCAGAAGCCTGAGCAGGCTTGAGTCTCATGTCTGGACTGGGCTGGAGTTGAGGCAGCTGGGTCGAGATGACCAAAATTTTAATAGAGACATGTAACCTGCGATTTCGGCCCCACTAGGTACAACAGCCAAGACAGGAAAGCAAGCTAGTTGTAGAAGTACAGACGAATGGATACAGACAATGGGATCCATGTACACAACGGAATATTTCTCAACTGTAAAGAAGTAGGAAATAATGCCAAGTCCAGCTTCAGGAAAGAAAGTATAGAGATGATCATTCCAAGTGAAGTGAGGGAGACGAGGAAAGACAAGTATCATATGATATCATTTCTAGGTATAAACTAAAGAGGGATACAAAAGAGCTTATTGCCTGGAGACACAGGCTCCCAGACTTAGAAAAGAAACTTCCGGTCACCAGATATAAAGATGTGGGGCATGGAGAAATGAGCTGCTTCAGAATAAGATATGCACACTACTACTGGTAAAGTAAGAGACCAGGACCCACGTGTAACACAAGGAAACTTACTCCACACTCTATTAATCTATGAGGGGGAAAAAACCCAACAAATCATATGTACATCTATGTAAAAGTGAAACAATTTGTGGTAGAAGGAAAAGGAAAAACCAAAACACCCACAAGATTGTAATTCACTGTACTGTGTGTGCGCTTAGTCGCCCAGTCGTGTCTGACTCTTTGCGACCCCATGGACTGTAGCCCGCCAGGTTCCTCTGTCCATGGGATTCTCCAGGCAAGAATACTGGAGTGGGTTGCCATGCTCTCCTTCAGGGGATGTTTCCAACCCACAGTTCAAATGATGGGATGAAAACAGAAAAAATGAAAAAGAAATTCTGACTCTATTTCCCTCAGGAAATACTGAGCTGGGCTGGTGTCACATCCCTGGAGCCTGACTGGTTTGGGTCCCAGGGCTGGAGTGTCCTGGGGCTGAGGGAGCTGGGAGCATGTAGCAGGCAGTGTGTCTCAAAATGGACCTGGGGTGCCTGTTGCCTCTGGAGAGCCCCCAACCTCCAGAGACAGGCAGGAGAAATTAAGAGATTGGAATTAACATATACATATTAATATATATCAAAGATAATTTAAAGTACTCACTGAATAGCACAGGAAAGTTTATTGAACACACTATAATTACCTATATGCGAAAAAGAACCCTAAAGGGAATAGATAAATGTCTATGTGTACCTGAATCGAGTTCCTGTAACCTGAAACAAACACAACATCAGAAACCCACTGTATTCCGATAGAAAATAACGAGGAATTTACAGACCACCCGCTCCTGCCCCCAGACAAAAAGAGAATGCGGCATGAAGTACTGCTGCCACCTTGTGGCCATTTCCTGTAATAACACCATGCAGAGCTGTGCTGCTGGGAATTTAACATTCACAAGGATTCTGGGGCTGTAAGTAAAAAACACTTGCCCTCCAGAAATGTCCTTTGTCATCGAAAGAGACAGGCGTTAAAAAAGCCAATTTCAAGATGTAAGTTTAAATCACACGTTTTTTAAAAAATCACATGAAAAGATTTCAACATCACTAAACATTAGAGAAATGCAATTCTAAACTACAATGAAGTATCACATCACACCAGGAGGAATGGCCGTTGCCAGACACTCTGCAAACAATTAGTGCACAGAGGGTGTGCAGACAAGGGAACCCTCCTCCACGGATGCTTGGGATGGAAATGGGGAACACCCACTTGGGAGGACACCGTGAGGATTCCTTCAACCATGAAAATGAGAATGAAGTTAGAAAGCATCCTAACACCAATCACAAAATAAACACCAGAGAGCATAAATATCTAAATGTAATGATGGACACTATGAAATCCTTGAGAAAATTATAAACAGGACACAATCTGACATAAAACGCAGCAAGTTCTTTATGGGTCCATCTCCTAGAATAATGAAAAATAAACCACAAATCAGAAAGTGGGACTGAATTAACCTTAAAAGCATTTGCATACCTAAAGGAAATCCTCAAGGAAAGGCAAGGATAATCCTCAAAATCAGTTCAGTTCAGTTGCTCAGTCATGTTTGACGCTTTGCCACCCCATGGACTGTAGCATGCCAGGCCTCCCCATTCATCACCAACTCCTGGAGCTTACTCAAACTCATGTCCATCGAGTCGGTGATGCCATCCAACTATCTCATCCTCTGTTGTCCCCTTTTCTTCCCGCCTTCAATCTTTCCCAGCATCAGGGTCTTTTCAAATGAGTCAGTTCTTTGCATCAGGTGGTCAAAGTATTGGAGTTTCAGCTTCAGCATCAGTCCTTCCAATGAATATTCAGGACTGATCTCCTTTAGGATGGATTGGTTGGATCTCCTTGCAGTCCAAGGGACTCTCAAGAGTCTTCTCCAACACCACAGTTCAAAAGCATCAATTCTTCAGTGCTAAGCTTTCTTTATAGTCCAACTCTCACATCCATACATGACCACTGAAAAACCATAGCTTTGATCAGAGAGACTTTGTCGGCAAAGTAATGTCTCTGCTTTTTAATATGCTGTCTTGGTTGGTCATAGCTTTACTTCCAAGGAGCAAGCATCTTTAAATTTATTTCATGGCTGCAGTCACATCACATCTGCAGTGATTTTGGAGCTCCTCAAAATAAAGTCTCTCACTGTTTCCATTGTTTCCCCCAAGTATTTGCCATGAAGTGATGGGATCAGATGCCATGATCTTAGTATTCTGAATGTTGAGTTTTAAGCCAACTTTTTCACTTTCCTCTTTCACTTTCATCAAGAGGCTCTTTAGTTCTTCTTCACTTTCTGCCATAAGGGTGGTATCATCTGCATATCTGAGGTTATTGATATTTCTCCCAGGAATCTTGATTCCAGCCTGTGCTTCATCCAGCCCAGTGTTTCTCATGGTGTACTCTGCAAAAAAGTTAAATAAGCAGGGTGATGTACTCTTTTCCCAATTTGGAACCAGTCTGTTGTTCCATGCCCAGTTCTAACTGTTGCTTCTTGACCTGCATACAGATTTCTCAGGAGCCAGGTCAAGTGGTCTGGTATTCCCTTCTCTTTAAGGATTTTCCACAGTTTGTTGTGATCCACACAGTCAAAGGCTTTGGCATAGTCATTAAAGCAGAAATAGATGTTTTTCTGGAACTCTCTTGCTTTCTCCATGATCCAGCAGATGTTGGCAATTTGATCTCTGGTTCCTCTGCCTTTTCTAAATCCAGCTGGAACATCTGAAAGTTCACGGTTCACGTATTGCTGAAGCCTGGCTTGGAGAATTTTAAGCATCACTTTGCTAGCGTGTGAGATGAGTGCCATTGTGCAATAGTTTGAGCATTCTTTGGCATTGCCTTTCTCTGGGATTGGAATGAAAACTGACCTTTTCCAGTCCTGTGGCCACTGCTGAGTTTTCCAAATTTGCTTACATATTGAGTGCAGCACTTTCACAGCATCATCTTTTAGGATTTGAAA
>NW_011494727.1:3666238-3666640 GCF_000754665.1 Bison bison bison
CTGGCTTGGGTCCCAAGGCTGGAACGTCCCGGGGCTGAGGGACCTCCGAGCATGTGGCAGGCAGCGTGTCTCCACAAAGAACCTGGAGTGCCTTTGCCCTCTGCAGAGCCTCCAGATAAGGGCATGAGAAACTAGGAGTTTAGAATTAACATATACACGTCAATATATATCAAAGACGATCTCAAAAGGAACTACTGAAAAGCAGAGGGAAGTTTATTGAACACGCTGTAATCACCTATATGCAAAAAAGAACCTGAAAGAGGATAAATGTCTAGATATAACTAAATTGAATTCCTGTACCCTGGAAACAAATACCACGTCAGAAATCAACTCTATTCCAATATAAAATAGCAAGGAAATTACAGTAAACCACCCCACCTCAAAAAAAAAAAAAAAAAAAAA
>NW_011494727.1:3666740-3669340 GCF_000754665.1 Bison bison bison
CTCTAATTTTCTTGAAGAGATCTCTAGTCTTTCCCATTCTATTGTTTTCCTCTATTTCTTTGCATTGATCACTGAGGAATGCTTTCTTCTCTCTCCTTGCTATTCTTTGGAACTCTGCATTCAAATGGGTATATCTTTCCTTTCTCCTTTGCCTTTCACTTCTCTCCTTTTCTCAGCTATTTATAAGGCCCCCTCAGGCAATCATTTTGCCTTTTTGCATTTCTTTTTCTTGGCAATGGTCTTGATCACTGCCTCCTGTACAGTGTCACAAACCTCCGTCCATAGTTCTTCAGGCACTCTGTCTATCAGATCTAATCCCTTGAATCTATTTCTCAGTTCCACTGTATAATCATAAGGGATTTGATTTAGGTCATACCTGTATGGTCTAGTGGTTTTCCCTACTTTCTTCAATTTAAGTCTGAATGCATGCATTGGGGAAGGAAATGGCAACCCACTCCAGTGTTCTTGCCTGGAGAATCCCAGGGACGGGGGAGCCTGGTGGACTTCCATCTATGCGGTCGCACGGAGCCGGACACGACTGAAGCAACTTAGCAGCAACTTAGCAGTAGCACTAAGGAGTTCATGATCTGAGCCACAGTCAGCTCCCAGTCTTGTTTTTGCTGACTGTATAGTGTTTCTCCATCTTTGGCTGCAAAGAATATAATCAATCTAATGTTGATATTGACCATTTGGTGATGTCCATGTGTAGAGTCTCCTCTTGTGTTGTTGGAAGAGGGTGTTTGCTATGACCTGGCTGTTCTTTTGGCAAAATTCTGTTAGCTTTTGACCTGTTTCATTTTGTACTCCAAGCCCAAACTTGCCTCTTACTCCTAGTATCTGTGGACTTCCTACTTTTTCATTCCAGTCCCCTATAATGAAAAGAACATCTTTTTTGGGTGTTAGTTCTAGAAAGTCTTGTAGGTCTTCATAGGAACATTCAACTTCAGCTTTTTCAGCATTACCAGTCAGGGCATAGACTTGGATTACTGTGATATTGAATGATCTGTCTTGGAAACAAACAGATTATTCTGCTATTTTTGAGATCAGGAATAAATATTTGAAATAGGAAAAAATATTTGCCAAGGAAGATACCCAGAAGGGATTCATCTCCAAAACACAGGAACAGCTTGTGCAACTTGATATCAATAATACGTACAACCAAGAACAAAATGGGGCAAAGATTGAAATGGTTAATTCTCTCAGGAAGGTCTATAGATTGCACTTAGGCACATGAAACTATTCTCAGCATCACTAATTATTAGAAAAATGCAAATCAAAGTCCAAGGAGCTAAGCATCACATTGGTCAGAATGGTCACCTTAAAACATCTTAAAGAATAAATGCTAGGACTTCCCTGGTTTGGAACCATGGTCTCAGAAGATTCCACATCAGTGTGGCCCCTAAGCCCACATGTGCCACAGCTGCTGAGCCTGCGCTCTAGAGCCCCTGAACTACAACTAGTGAGGCCTCCCACCACAGCTCCTGGAGCCTGGTGCTCTAGAGCCCGCGTTCTGAAACCAGAACCCACCACAATGAGAAGCCTCATTCTGACAGTGAAACTAGAGAGTAGTCCCCGCTCACTGCAGATAGAGAGAGCTGGATTTCTGCAACCAAGGCCCAGTGCAATCAAAGACAAATGATTAAATAAAATTATTTAGAAATGAGTAAATGCTGGAGAGGGTGTAGAGACAAGGAAACCCTCCTGAGCTGTTGATCGCAATGTACATAGGTTCATCCAGTAGGGAGAACAGTATGGAGGTTCATTTGAAAAATAACACAGAAGTATTTTAGGACCCAGGAATCCCATGCATGGGCATAAATCCAGAGAAAATAAAAAAATGTAAAAGACACTCCTGCAATCATGGCCAAAGATGCAACAGCCAAGTCTGGGAAGCAAGCTAATTGCAGAAATTTCAGATGAATGGATACACAATGTGGTACATATACACAATGGAATATTTCTCAACCATAAAGAAGTAGGAAATAATGCCAAGTCCAGTCACAGAAAAGAAAGTTGAGATGATTATTTGAAGTGAAGTAAGGGAGACAGGGACGAACAAGCATCATATGATATCACTTCTAGATATAATCTAAACCGGATGAAAATGAACTTCTTTCTTAAAGAGACACAGCCTCAGACTTAGAAAAGAAACAACTGCTCTCCAACATAGAAGGCTATGGATGAGGGAGAAACGAGCTGCTTCAAACTTGTATATGCACACTACTATTTATAAAGTCACCAGGACCTTCTGTGTAACTCAGGTAAACATATGCAACACTGTGTGATTACCTACACATAAAAAAACCCGAAAAATAATGTATATACATCTATGTAGAAGTGAATCAAGTTATCCTGGATTGAAAAGGAAGAAAAGAAATAACGACCCACATGATTGTAATTCACCTATATACTCCAGTTCAAATTATAGGTTAAAAACATCAAAAGAAAAATAAAAAAAAAAAACGCTGACTCTGTTCCCCTCAGGCCATAGTGACCTAGGCTGTGGTCACATCCCCGGAGCCTGCCTGGCTTGGGTCCCAAGGCTGGAACGTCCCGGGGCTGAGGGACCTCCGAGCATGTGGCAGGTTACTGTAGAGCTG
>NW_011494727.1:3669440-3671569 GCF_000754665.1 Bison bison bison
AAAAAAAAAAAAAAAAAAAAGACCCTAAAAAACCGTGTGCCATAAGGAAGTGCTGCCACCTGGTGGCCATTTTCTGTAATTACATGATGAAGACTTGTGCCGCTGCTGCTGCTGCTAAGTCGCTTCAGTCGTGTCCGACTCTGTGCGACCCCATAGACGGCCGCCCACCAGGCTCCCCCGTCCCTGGGATTCTCCAGGCAAGAACACTGGAGTGGGTTGCCATTTCCTTCTGCAATGCATGAAAGTGAAAAGTGAAAGTGAAGTCGCTCAGTCATGTCTGACTCTTAGCGACCCCATGGACTGCAGCCTACCAGGCTCCTCCATCCATGGGATTTTCCAGGCAAGAGTACTGGAGTGGGGTGCCATTGCCTTCTCCAGTTGTACCTCTGGGCATGTAATATTCACAAGGATTCAAGCTCTGTAAGAAAAATACACGTACACTTGAGGGATGTCTTAGGAGTGGTCATTGAAAAAGAATTCAAAGCAAGGCAGGTGTCCAAGTGGCCAATTTCAGGTGGTAAGTTTAACTCATACCCTTAAAAAAATCACTTTAAAAGATGTCACCATTGCTAAATATGAAAGAAATGCAAATCAAAACTCCAATGAGGTATTTCCTCACATGATTCACAATCACCACTGTCCAAAAGTTGACAAACAATAAATTCTACAAAAACTGGAAAAAAGGGAACCCTCCTACACTGTTAGTGAAAAGGTAAATTAAACAGCCACTATGGAGAATGGTGTGCAGATTTTTAAAGAAATGATAAAGAGAATGAAATTGGAATACTCCCTGATGCATACACAAAAATAAACTCCAAACAGAGTAAAGACCTAAATGAAAAGATGGATACAATCAAAGTCTTGAGGAAAAGAGCAGAACACGCTTTGACCTAAATGCAGCAAGTCTTTTTCTGACCTACCTCTTAGAATCATGAAGAATAAAACAAAAATAAATGGGACCTAATTACCCTTAAAAGTGTTGTAACAGCAGAGGAAACCATAAACACGACAGCCCTCATAATGAAACTAATATTGGTAAACAAAGACACCAACAAGGAATTTATCTCCAAGATGTACAAACAGCGTATGCACCTCAGTATCAAAGAAACAACCCAGTCAAATTGGGGCACAAGATTTAAATGGACGTTTGTCTGAAGAATACGTAAAGGTGGCCATAAAGCACCTGAAAAGATGCTCAGCACCTGTAAGTATTGGAGAACTGTGAATGAGAAGAACAATGTGGTATCGCCTCACACAGGTCAGAATGGTCAGCACAAAAAAATCTACAACAATAAATGCTGGAGAGGATACAGAGGAAAAAGAACCCTCCTCCCTGTTGGTGAGAATAAAAGTAGGAAATCCACGAAGGAGAACAGAACAAAAGTTCATTAAAAACTAAAGAGAAGTACCATCAGTTCAGATCAGTCGGTCGGTCGTGTCCGACTCTTTGTGACCCCATGAATCACAGCACGCCAAGCCTCCCTGTCCATCACCAACTCCTGGACTTCACCCAGACCCAGTCCATCGAGTCAGTGATGCCATCCAGCCATCTCATCCTCTGTCATCCCCTTCTCCTCCTGCCCCCAATCCCTCCCAGCATCAGAGTCTTTTCCCATATGTCAACTGTTCGCATGAGGTGTCCAAAGTACTGGAGTTTCAGCTTCAGCATCATTCCTTCCAAAGAAATCCCAGGGCTGATCTCCTTTAGAATGAACTGGCTAGATCTCCTTGCAGTCCAAGGGACTCTCAAGAGTCTTCTCCAACACCACAGTTCAAAGGCATCAATTCTTCGGTGCTCAGCTTTCTTCACAGTCCAACTCTCACGTCCATACATGACCACAGGAAAAACATAGCCTTGACTAGATGGACCTTTGTTGGCAAAGTAATGTCTCTGCTTTTGAATATGCTATCTAGGTTGGTCATAACTTTCCTTTCAAGGAGTGTCTTTTAATTTCATGGCTGCAGTCACCATCTGCAGTGATTTTGGAGCCCCCAAAAATAAAGTCTGACACTGTTTCCACTGTTTCCCCATCTATTTCCCATGAAGTGATGGGACCAGATGCCATGATCTTCGTTTTCTGAATGTTGAGCTTTAAGCCAACTTTTTCACTCTCCTCTTTCACTTTCAT
>NW_011494727.1:3672035-3679893 GCF_000754665.1 Bison bison bison
TGCTAAGGCCCACTTGACTTCAAATTCCAGGATGTCTGGCTCTAGGTCAGTGATCACACCATCATGATTATCTGGGACATGAAGATCTTTTTTGTACAGTTCTTCTGTGTATTCTTGCCACCTCTTCTTAATATCTTCTGCTTCTGTTAGGTCCATACCATTTCTGTCCTTTATCAAGCCCATCTTTGCATGAAATGTTCCCTTGGTAGCTCTAATTTTCTTGAAGAGATCTCTAGTCTTTCCCATTCTGTTGTTTTCCTCTATTTCTTTGCATTGATTGCTGAGGAAGGCTTTCTTATCTCTCCTTGCTATTCTTCGGAACTCTGCATTCAGATGCTTATATCTTTCTTTTTCTCATTTGCTTTTCACATCTCTTCTTTTCACAGCTATTTGTAAGGCCTCTCCAGACAGACATTTTGCTTTTTTGCATTTCTTTTCCATGAGGATGGTCTTGATCCCTGTCTCCTGTACAATGTCACGAACCTCATTCTATAGTTCATCAGGCACTCTATCTATCAGATCTAGGCCGTTAAATCTATTTCTCATTTCCACTGTATAATCATAAGGGATTTGATTTCAGTCATACCTGAATGGTCTAGTGGTTTTCCCTACTTTCTTCAATTTAAGTCTGAATTTGGCAATAAGGAGTTCACGATCTGAGCCACAGTCAGCTCCTGGTCTTGTTTTTGTTGGCTGCAAAGAATATAATCAATCTGATTTTGATGTTGACCATCTGATGATGTCCATATGTACAGTCTTCTCTTGTGTTGTTGGAAGAGGGTGTTTGCTATTACCAGTGCATTTTTTTTTTTGTCAAAACTCTATTAGTCTTTTCCCTGCTTCATTCTGTATTCCAAGGCCAAATTTGCCTGTTACTCCAGGTGTTTCTTGACTTCCTACTTTTGAATTCCAATCCCCTATAATGAAAAGGACATCTTTTTTGGGCGTTAGGTCTAAAAGGTCTTGTAGGTCTTCATAGAACCGTTCAACTTCAGCTTCTTCAGCGTTACTGGTTGGGGCATAGACTTGGATTACTGTGATATTGAATGGTTTGCCTTGGAAACGAACAGAGATCATTCTGTTGTTTTTGAGATTGCATCCAAGTACTGCACTTCGTACTCTTTTGTTGACCATGATGGCTACTCCATTTCTTCTGAGGGATTCCTGCCCGCAGTAGTAGATATAATGGTCAACTGAGTTAAATTCACCCATTCCAGTCCATTTCAGGTCGCTGATCCTTAGAATGTCGACATTCACTCTTGTCATCTCCTGTTTGACCACTTCCAATTTGCCTTGATTCATGGACCTGACATTCCAGGTTCCTATGCAATATTGCTCTTTACAGCATTGGAACTTGCTTCTATCACCAGTCACATCCTCAACTGGGTATTGTTTTTGCTTTGGCTCCATCCCTTCATTCTTTCTGGAGTTATTTCTCCACTGATCTCCAGTAGCATATTGTGCACCTACCGACCTGGGGAGTTCATCTTTCAGTGTCCTTTTTGCCTTTTCATACTGCCATGGGGGTTCTCAAGGCAAGAATACTGAAGTGGTTTGCCATTCCCTTCTCCAGTGGACCACATTCTATCAGACCTCTCCGCCATGACCTGCCCATCTTGTGTTGCCCCACAGGCATGGCTTAGTTTCATTGAGTTAGACAAGGCTGTGGTCCTAGTGTGATTAGATTGACTAGTTTTCTGTGAGTATGGTTTCAGTGTGTCTGCCCTCTGATGCCCTCTTGCAACACCTACCGTCTTACTTGGATTTCTCTTACCTTGGGCGTGGAGTATCTCTTCATGGCTGCTCCAGCAAAGCGCAGCCGCTGCTCCTTACCTTGGATGAGGGGTATCTCCTCACTGCTGCCCTTCCTGACCCTCAACGTGGGGTAGCTCCTCTAGGCCCTCCTGCGCCCGCGCAGCCACTCCTGTACAGCTGGCTCCTGTACCATAGGACCCGGCAATCCCATTCCTGGGCATAGATTCAGAGAAAACCATTATTTTGAAAGAAAGTTGCATGCGATGTTCATGACAGCACTATGTACAACAGCCAAGACCTGGAAGCAACTTAAGTGGGTAAGGACAGATGAGTGGGTAAACAAGATGGGGTACACGCACACAGTACTGTATTACTCACGGTACTAAGGGTGACATCACGCCACGTCCAGCAACAGGGAAGGAAGTAGTGACGATCATAGTGAGTGAAGTGAGACAAAGGCAAATACCATATATTATCACTTGGTGGTAAATTCTAACAACGGATACAAATGAACTTCTTTACCAAACAGAAATGCCTCACAACATAGCAAAGCACCTTATAGTTACCAAAAGGGAAAGATGGTGGGCGATGAGAAATGAGCAGGTGCTGATGAACACACACACGCCACTCTTTATAAATAACTAACGAGGACACCTATGCAACCCTGCATAGTAAACTATATGGGAAGAGAACCCCAAAATGACATGTACACATCCATGCATAAGTGAATTATGTTGCTGTCCACCTAAAACAAAAAACAAAAACACCCCACAGCGTTGTAAGTCACCTATACACCAATACAAAATACAAATTACAAAGAGTGAATGTCATCTCTATTCCCCTCAGGCCTTGGTGACCTGGGCTGCTGTCACATCCCTGAAGCCTGGGCAGGCTTGTTTCCCGAGGATAGACAGTCACGGGGCTGTTGGAGCTGGGGAGGGTGTGTCAGCCAATGAGCCCTGCTCCATGGCCCTGGTGAGCCTTTTCCCCTCTGCATCAGCCCACAGCCTCCAGATGCAGGCATGTCCTCTTGCAGCGAAACTACGCCTACTGCATCCAAAGGATGTGCAAGCTCTGGTCTGGGAGAACTCTGAAAAGCCCCGTGGGCCCCATGTCTCTTGGTGTTGGGGTTTCCGCCTCCAGCCTCCTTCCTTAGGGTCGCCCCACCTATGGATGAAAGCACCCTCCCCGGAGTGGAGTTGCAAGAATTGGGATTTGTCTAGGTGACAGGGGTAAGGAAGGAAGAAGGAATGGGCTACAAGCTTTAAGTGCTTTTTCTGGCACATTCCACTCTAACTGACAGTCCAGGAACAGGATTTTCCCAAGGCTCTGGTGGTTCCCCCAGTAACCAGAATTGGGCATAAAGACATGCTGCCGCCTTGTGGTCATTTCTTATAACAACAACTTTGAAACCATTGCTCATGGGCACTTAACATTCACAAGACCTGAGGGGCTGTAAGTAAAAAATACCTGCCCTCAGGAAACGTCCTAGGGGAGGTCATTGGGAAAATACTAAAGCAAGGAAATCATTCAAGAAGTCAGTTTGAGTAAGTTTAACTCACACTGTTTTGTTTTATTTTTTTAAATTTTATTTTATTTTTAAACTTTACAATATTGTATTAGTTTTGCCAAATATCGAAATGAATCCGCCACAGGTGTACCTGTGTTCCCCATCCTGAACCCTCCTCCCTCCTCCCTCCCCATACCCTCTCTCTGGGTCGTCCCAGTGCACCAGCTGCAAGCATCCAGTATTGTGCATCGAACCTGGACTGGCGACTCATTTCATACATGATATTATACATGTTTCAATGCCATTCTCCCAAATCTCCCCACCCTCTCCCTCTCCCACAGAGTCCATAAGACTGATCTGTACATCAGTGTCTCTTTTGCTGTCTCATACACAGGGTTATTGTTACCATCTTTCTAAATTCCATATATATGCATTAGTATGCTGTATTGGTGTTTTTCTTTCTGGCTTACTTCACTCTGTATAATAGGCTCCAGTTTCATCCACCTCATTAGAACTGATTCAAATGAATTCTTTTTAATGGCTGAGTAATACTCCATTGTGTGTATGTACCACAGCTGTCTTATCCATTCATCTGCTGATGGACATCTAGGTTGCTTCCATGTCCTGGCTATTATAAACAGTGCTGCGATGAACATTGGGGTACACGTGTCTCTTTCCCTTCTGGTTTCCTCAGTGTGTATGCCCAGCAGTGGGATTGCTGGATCATAAGGCAGTTCTATTTCCAGTTTTTTTAAGGAATCTCCACACTGTTCTCCATAGTGGCTGTACTAGTTTGCATTCCCACCAACAGTGTAAGAGGGTTCCCTTTTCTCCACACCCTCTCCAGCATTTATTGCTTGTAGACTTATGGATCGCAGCCATTCTGACTGGCGTGAAATGGTACCTCATAGTGGTTTTGATTTGCATTTCTCTGATAATGAGTGATGTTGAGCATCTTTTCATGTGTTTGTTAGCCATCTGTATGTCTTCTTTGGAGAAATGTCTATTTAGTTCTTTGGCCCATTTTTTGATTGGGTCATTTATTTTTCTGGAGTTGAGCTGTAGGAATTGCTTGTATATTTTTGAGATTAGTTGTTTGTCAGTTGCTTCATTTGCTATTATTTTCTCCCATTCTGAAGGCTACCTTTTCACCTTGCTAATAGTTTCCTTTCTTGTGCAGAAGCTTTTAAGTTTAATTAGGTCCCATTTGTTTCTTTTTGCTTTTATTTCCAATATTCTGGGAGGTGGGTCATAGAGGATCCTGCTGTGATGTATGTCAGAGAGTGTTTTGCCTATGTTCTCCTCTAGGAGTTTTATAGTTTCTGGTCTTACATTGAGATCTTTAATCCATTTTGAGTTTATTTTTGTGTATGGTGTTAGAAAGTGGTCTAGTTTCATTCTTTTACAAGTGGTTGACCAGTTTTCCCAGCACCACTTGTTAAAGAGATTGTCTTTAATCCATTGTATATTCTTGCCTCCTTTGTCAAAGATAAGGTGTCCATATGTGCGTGGATTTATCTCTGGGCTTTCTATTTTGTTCCATTGATCTATGTTTCTGTCTTTGTGCCAGTACCATACTGTCTTGATAACTGTGGCTTTGTAATAGAGCCTGAAGTCAGGTAGGTTGATTCCTCCAGTTCCATTCTTCTTTCTCACACTGTTTTAAAAAATCACATGCAAAGATGCTGCTGCTGCTGCTGCTGAGTCGCTTCAGTCTTGTCCGACTCTGTGCAACCCCAGAGACGGCAGCCCACTAGGCTCCCCTGTCTCTGGGATTCTCCAGGCAAGAACACTGGAATGGGTTTTCATTTCCTTCTCCAATGCATGAAAGTGAAAAGTGAAAGTGACTTTCACTTTCACTAAATATGAGAGAAATGCAAATCAAAACTTCAACAAGGTGTCACCTCACACCAGTCACAATGGCCATAAGTGGAAACTCTACAAACAGTAAATCTTGGAGAGGGTGTAGAGCACAGGGAACCCTCCCACACTGATGCTGGGAATGGAAATTGGGAGCAGCCACTGTGGAGGACACCAGGCACCTTCCTTAGCGTGAAGATGAGCTTAAAATTAGATGATTCCCTAACACCATACACAAAAATAAACTGCAAATAGATTAAAGGTCTAAATAAAAGGATAGACTCAGTGGAACTCTTGAGGGAAAAAAGCAGAACACACTTTGACATAAAATGCAGGAAGATCTTTTTTGATCCACCTCTAAGAATCAGGACATAAAACACAAAAATAAACAAATGGGACCTAATAGATGTTAAAAGCATTTGCACAACAAAGGAAACCATCAGTGAAAGAGAAAAAGACAACCAAGAATGGAAAAAATTCATTTAAATGAAGATAGCCACAGGGACTTTCTCTCTGCACATACAAACAACTTGTACAGCTCAATATCAAAGAACAAACAATCCAATAAAAAATTGGCCAAAGATCTAAATGCACATTTCTCCACAGAAGTCATGGAGATGGCCATGAAGTGCAAGACAAGATTCTAGCATCATTAGTTCTTTGAGAAAGGCAAGTCAGTTGTCTGATGAGGTATCACTTCACATTGATCAGAATGACCATCTCAAAAAATCTACAACAATAAATTCTGCAGGAGGTGTGGAGAGAAGAAAACCCTACCACCATTAGTGGGAATATAAATGGGTACATCCACTAGGGAGAACATGATGGAGGTTCTCCATAATAACATAACAAAACAATATGGAGGTTCTCCAACTAAACATAAAAACTAAACAGAGAAGTACCAAGTGACCCAGCAATTCCATACCTAGGCACAGATCCAGAGAAAACCAAAATTTTAAGAGAGACCTGCACCCTAACTATCACAGCAGCACTAGGTGCAGTAGCAGAGACAGGGAAGGAACTTAGTGTACAAGGACAGATGAGTGGATGCGGAAGCTGGGGCACATATGCACAATGCCATACTACTCACAAATAAAGAGGGATGAGATGACGCCATTTCCAGTTACAGCGAAGAAACTAGAGATGATCATACTAAGTGAACTAAGTGAGACAAGGAAAGACGGGTATCATAGGATTTCATTTCTGGTGGAATATAAAAATGGACACAAATGAGCTTTTTACAAGAGAATCAGCCTCAGAGACTTAAAAAAGAAACTTATGGTTACCAAAGAAGAAAGTTTCAGGGGGCAGAGAGCCATTAGCTGGTTCAGATTAATATATATACCATAAAAAGGTGCTGAAGGGTTCTTAACAGTCCCAAGTCTGACAGGGCTGTCAGTGACACCCGCCCTCAAGAAATGTCCTGGGGTAAATCATGGGAAAAGAATTCCATACAGCGACAGCTTTCAGGAAAGCAGATTCAAGAGGTAAATTGTACTCACAAGATGTAAAATAACAAAAGCACATGAAAACACACTCCACATCAGTAATTATTAAGTCAATGCCAATCACAGCTACAGTGAAGTATCACCTCACGCTGGTCACAATGGCCATCATTGAAAAGATCTACAAAGAATAAATACTGCAGAGGACGTACAGAAAAGGGGTCCTGGAAAGGGGATCGTACAGTCTTGGTGGGAATGTAACTGGTGGAGCCACCGTGGAAAATGGCATGGAGTTTCCTTGAACCCTAAACATACAGGTACCACATGATCCTGCAATCCCACACTCCCAGGTTTAGATCTGGAGAAATCCATCATTCGAAATGACATGTGCACCCCAATTTTCAGGCTAGCACTATTTACAACAGCCAAGACATAGAATCCACAAAAAATGATCCACTGACAGAAAAATGAAGACTGCATGGTATATCTATACACTGGACTACTACTCAGCCATTAAGGAGAATGAAATAATGATATCGGCAGCCACATGGATGGACTGAGAAACTTTCAAACCACGTGAGGTAAGTCAGAGAGGAAAAGACAAACAGCCTAAGATATTATACACAGGTGAGATCTATAAATTCATACCAATGAACTAATGTCCAAAACAGAAATGGACTCACAGATTGAGAAAACCAGATTCTGATTATCAACAGAAAATTAGGAGGGAGGGATAAATTAAGAATTTTGATTAACATATAAACACTAATGTTTATCACATTGATAATCAAATAGAAGTTACTGAAGAATAGAACAGGGAACTCAACTGAAAAAACTATAGTAACCTATATGAGGAGAAAAACAGGAAAAGAATAGATATACTTCTATGTAAAAATCAAGTCAAATTTCTGTACACCTAAAACCAATGAAACAATGGAAATCAATTCTACTTCACTATAAAATAAAGATTAAATTACAAATTAAATGACCCGAGCTTGGTCTTGGGGAAACCAGACAGTGGTGACCCTATGAATTAGACATATGATATGCTGTGATATTTATATGACACCTCCAAAAGTTGTCACTCAGCATAACACAGAGCAGCAACCGACCCGAAGGTGCCTGACCTCACATGAATGCAACAATGTGAACAGAAGAAAAAGGACCACAGGTTAATCAGCCAACACCCTCAATTCAGACATTGGGAGTCTCAGAGGTGACAAGACACACAGGCAGAGCGCAGATATATAGTCTCCAGGTACAGGATCCTGACCCGTGTGGGTGGGGT
>NW_011494727.1:3679993-3695838 GCF_000754665.1 Bison bison bison
ACAGGATCCTGACCCACGTGGATGGGTGAGACCCACACAATCCCCAGAGCCTGCACCTGGGGTCCCACGACCCTTGGTTAGGACCCCAGGTCTCTGCTGCTTGGGCCCCTAAGGCGGAAACGAGTGGGCTCCTTCTGGGATGGTAGAAAGAAGTGTAGGGCCGTTCTCCTCTCCACACTCTTGTCACAGGGAAGCCCTCCTTTTTTCCCTTTGGTTCTATGCAATATTAACTGTTTTATAGCTGTCATGATAAATGTTGAACACACTACCTTGGTTCTGGCAGGCTTGATTCTTTCCTGTTCCACCGAGGTGTGGAGAAAACATGCCAGACACAGGGCTGAAAGGCAAAGGGCAGGTCTGGTCTCTGCTGAGTAGGGATGGTTGACTGGAAGGAGATCACAGCAGCATCATCACCTGCTGCCCATTGGCTTTTTGCCTGATCCGTATGCCCTGCAATCAACTCACCAGGTGAACCTGCCTCCCTTCCTGCCATACTCATGCTGGAAAATGGAATACTTACCAGGTAGAGACACCTGAGGAGTCTCCAGGAGCCCCAGGGAGGGTGAACTTCGCAGGAGTAAAGAGGCAGACAGGCACAGGCCGGTATAAAGTGAACACCGTAAAGCATTAATTCGTAAACACAAGTGATGTTTCTCTCATGTGTTCTTCCCATTTTCTATCTTTGTGTGTGTGTGGTCTCTCCATACACATGACCTGACCCATGCAGATGGGTGAGACTCACGCAGTCCCCAGAGCCCACCTGGGGTCATGCGTCCCCTCAGTCAGGACACCATGGCTGTGATCAGCTGGACCCCAATGTATAAACAAGCCAGGTCCCTGGGACCTCTGGGGACCCCAGAAAGAAGTGTAGGGTCCATCTCATCTCCCCTCAATTGTCCCTGAGAAGTCAGGCCCCTCCTGTTTTTCACTTTGGTTCTGTGTGATTTTTTTTGCTGGTTTGAAAGCTCATGCTAGAGGTGAACACACTGCCTTGGTTCTGGCAGGCTCTGTCTTTCTTGTCCCACGGAGGTGTTGAGAAAACAGGAGAGCTGGGCTGAAAGACGAGGGGCAGCTCAATTCTCTTTGAAGGAGAGAGTCGACAGGAAGGAGACCACAGCCGCAGCCTCACCTGCTGCCCATTGACTTTTTGCCTGATTCCTGCACCCTGGAATCAATTCACCAGGTGAACCTGCCTCCCTACTCAACCTGAATGTGATGGGAAATTGGAATGATTACCAGGTAGCCACCTGAGAGGTCTCCAGGAGCCCCAGGGAAGGTGAATCTGGCAGGGAACAGACTAGGAGCCCGACCACAGCGCTAATCCCGGGGAGGGCCAGGGAAGCCCACGCAGAGGAGAGCACGGTCACCCAGAGAAGCCCACCCAGCCCCAGACCCCAGACATCTGAGCGCTGACATTCAAATGCAGGCATGGAGTTTTCCAGGACAGAGGCCAGGCCTGGTCTCTACCCTGGTCTCCATGTCCCAGTGCAGAGAGTACAAGGTCAGGTCTAAATGTTCTCACTGCAGAAAGCACACAATCTCATCTAAACATCATCAGTGTAGACAGGACTTGGAGAGGTCTAAACCTACCATGTAGACAGAACTTGGTCAGGTTCAAACTAGTTTAGGGCTGGTCTCCCAGGAGGCACAGGTCACACACATGCAGGGTCTCTCATCGTTGGACAGGGGGCTCACCCTTGTGCAGGAACTAGGATGTACATTTCTTGAAGAAGAAATCATCACACTTCATCCACATCAGGAAACTGAAAGGATCTTGTCTTAGTACTTCAGTCAGCATTGGCTTCACCTCTGCATTGAACTTAAGGTGTCAGTCAATACAAAGCAATGGAATGACCGTCCTGAGCCAATTCCATTATGTGTAAATTCATGCCATTTTAATATTTTATTCAGTCTGACAAGTAGATGAGCTCAGACTTAAACTTCTTAAAAGCATGTTTATCGTAACAAGAAATGTATATATTAATATTGTGTGCCTGGTTGCTTAGTCATGTCAACTCTTTGCCAACAACAACCACACGGATTGTTGTCTTCTAGGCTCCCCGTCCATGCCATTCTGCAGGTAAGAATACCAGAGTGGGTTGCCATTTCCTCCTCCAGGGGATCTTCCTGACCCAGTGATTGAGCACGCGTCTCCTGCCTTGGCAGGTGGATTTGTTACCACTGAGCTACCATGGAAGCCATTAATACTGCAGTTTTCAATAAAGATTGTTATGTTATTACAAAACCAACAAACAAAAAACCCCAACCCTAATCTCTAGACGTGGATTCTCTCTACTCTCTTTGAATCACACATGGGGAAGTGCTCAGAGATCTGTCACTGCAGAGCTGACTTATGGACATTCTTGTTGCAAGGTAGTCAGATGTACAAAAACATCTGCTAGAAAAGCAGCAGCACAAAAGGTCTACACAAATTTAGACTTCCTGTGATTTCTTCTCTTTTGAGATAACAAGTCCTGCTATGGTGTTTATCATGTGGTGGAAAAAGACCAGATTGAAAACTGAAGGTGGTGACAAGTCTGGCGGATGATTGACTAACTACAGGGTGAGTTTGACTGCAGCAACCTGCACACACTCTGTCTCAGAGACCTGCACTCTATCTCCTAAACCCATGAAGGAAGAGGCCTGGCTGAGCTGATGGGAACTGGCAGTTCTCACCAATAGTTGCTTCCTACCTTCCTTTCCTCCATCTGTTATTAGCTGATATTTTAAATATTTTATTTTATTTATTTGGCTGTGCTGGGTCTTGGGTCTTCCCTGGTGGCTCAGAAGGTAAAGAATCTGCCACAGTGCGGGAGACCTGGGTTCAGCCCCTGGGTCAGGAAGATGCCCAGGAGGAGGACATAGCAACTCATTCCGGTATTCTTGCCTGGAAAATCCCAGGGACAGAGGAGCCTGGTGAGCTGCATCTCAAGGGGTCGCAAAGAGTCAGACACAACCGAATCCATTGATCATGCTCGGCCTTAGTTGCCGCACACAGGGTCTTCAATTTTCACTGTGGCATGTGGATTTTTGTGTCTTTTTTTTCAGCTGTGGCACGTGGGATCTTTAGCTGTGACATATGAGTTCTTAGTTGCAACATGTGGGATCCAGTGCCCTGCACAGGGATTGAACCCGGGCCCACTGCATTGGGAGCTTGGAGTTCTAGCCACTGGACCACCAGGGAAGTCCCAGTTATAAGCTGATCTTGCAGACATGGGTTCTACCCAAAGAAACCAAAGAGGCACCTCCACCTGCAGCCCGCCCCTGCTATACTGCACATCTGGCCTTCCGTGAGGAAGTCGTATGCTGGAGACTCACAGGTATAGTCAAAGTTCCCCTCCACTGCTCAGCAGTGTCAGCACCTTTGATCCTACATTCATGGTTGAATTCTGTAACACCAAGACACTTGTCACATGTCACAGCCAGACCCCAGCATGCAAGGGAAGATCTTCCTGGAAGGTGCCATCTCTGGCTTGTGTCCTAGCTCCGTCTCATCTCTCAGTTCACAGGTCACCTCACTGGACAGATCACTCCTGACTATTCTAAGATGATTTTCAGTACCATCTCAGTCTCCCTTCTTATTTCCTTTGTGTGTATGTGTGTGTTTAAAATTAATTTTTATTGGACTATAGTTTCTGTACAATGTTGTGTTAGTTTATGCTGTACAACAAAATGAATCAGCTCTTGGTACACATATATCCCCTCTGTTTTGGATTTCTCTCTCATTTGCTGCTACTGCTACTGCTAAGTCGCTTCAGTCGTATCTGACTCTGTGCGACCCCAGGGACTGCAGCCTACCAGGCTTCTCCGTCCCTGGGATTCTCCAGGCAAGAACACTGGAGTGGGTTGCCATTTCCTTCTCCAATGCATGAAAGTGGAAAATGAAAGTGAAGTCGCTCAGTCGTGTCTGACTCTTAGCGACCCCATGGACTGCAGCCTACCAGGCTCCTCCATCCATAGGATTTTCTGGGCAACAGTACTGGAGTGGGGTGCCATTGCCTTCTTTGGATTTCTCTCTCGTTTAGGTCACCACAAAGCAATGAGTAGAGTTTCCTGTGCTATACAGTAGGTTCTCATTAGTTATGTTTTATACATAGCATCAGTAGTGTTGGAGGAGGGCATGGCAACCCATCCCAATACGCTTGGCTGGAGAATCCCATGGACAGAGGAGCCTGGAGAGGACCAGTCCATAGGGTTGCAATGAGTCAGACACGACTGAAGCAACTGAGCAGGTACGGACACGCATCAGTAGTGTATATATGTCAGTCTCAGTCTCCCAGGTCATCCTGCCTGCTTCCCCCAGTATCCATACATTTGTTCTCTACATCTGTGTCTCTATTTCTGTTTTGCAGGTAAGTCCATCTGTATTAGTTTTCTAGATTCCGCATATATATGTTAATATACAGTATTTGTTTTTCTCTTTCTGACTTACTTGACCTAGGTGGTGCTAGTGGTAAACAACCCGCCTGGCAAGGCAGGAGACATAAGAGATGTGGGTTCGATCCCTGGGTCATGAAGATTCGCTGGAGGAGGGCATGGTGACTCACTCCAGTATTTTTGCCTGGGAAATCCCATGGACAGAGGAGCCTGGCAGGCTACAGTCCATAGGGTCGCAAAGAACTGGACACGACTGAATTGACTTAGCACATGACACTCTCTAGGTTCATTCCCTTCTTGTTTTCATCTAGCTCTTTGCAAAGTAAAAAAAAACCATTTTATATGTGTCTGGCTCATATTCCTAGAATCTATGGTTACAGCAGGCAGGAACACTTCAGTCTGTCTCCTGTATTTCCAGCCTGGGCATATTGAAGAGGGCTCAGGATGGATTGAATGAAAGAGTGAATGATAGGCTGGTTCACTTCTTTATTTTCTTCCGGCTATGAAATTGGATTAAAACATGGTCTGGGATTAAAGCCATTGCCAGCGAATAAATATCCACATAAATAACTGAATTATGCCTTAGCAAAAGATAGCATGTAACAAGAGAGGATTGTCAATAACCTAAAAGAATATATTTTCTCTGGCAATGGAGCCATGGAACATTTTTTGAATAGTGATGAAAAAGAGAATCCAAAGGCATAAGACTCCTGCTGATGAACAGTTGCACAAAAGTTGTACATTTCTATGAAAATAAGTATGTACTTGGTCACTCAGTCATGTCTGACACTTTGCAATATCATGAACTGTAGCCCGCCAGGGTCCTCTGTCCATGGGGATTCTCCAGGCAAGAATACTGGAGTGGGTTGCCATGTTCTCCTCCAAGGGATCTTCCTAACCCAGGGATTGAACCCAGGTCTCCCTCATGCAGGTGGATTCTTTACTGTCTGGACCACTGGGGAAGCCTGAAAATAAGTATATCTGGGCTCAATAAGAGCAGAGTCAGGTTGTCACAATCTCAGCTTTATTTTGCTATTTTATCTAGAGTCGCACAACCACATGGAACCTCCACTAACTCACCAATCCAGAAAGGGTGGGAAATGCCGTGGATTCTGTCTGCATTTACAGTCTTGTACACTGCAGATGGCATCCTAACAGCCTTCCAGATGAGCTGGAAACAATCACCTGTCAGTATCTCAAGGAAGCTTTCTGAGATTCTTACTGGTTCCTCGGCTGTCTCATTCTGCATTTCTCCGTCACTGAGTTGTGTGGATTATCGCGGAAATAAAAGGTCTTGGCCAAGAAATGCCTGGAAGCCAGTCCCATCTCTGGAGAGTAATGATCTGTGACTTCCTTTCAAGGTTTTGAGGATTTGAAGATTAGATAAGATAGGCCACATAAACCACAATGCACAGTGCCTTGCACACTGTAAATTCTCTATAAATATTATTAATGAATAATGAATAATTAATTTGCTATTAATAATTAATTAGTTGATGGAAGGGGAGGAAACTTCTCTCAATAGAGGATGAAAAGGCATTTGATCAGATTTACTCTCCAACCTGATGAAAAGTGCTTCTTACACCGTTTTTTTTTTTTAATTTTAAAAGTATTTATTTTTAATTGGAGGATAATTACTTTACAATCTCATGTTGGTTTCTGCCATACATCAACATGAATCCATCATCAAAAAAATCTGCTTCTTACACTTCTGCCTCCATCAGTATGGTGGTCTAGAAAGTAGAAAACTTCTGCTATTGCAAAATAAACTAGTTGCTGGATAAATGAGAACGAGCCTATTGTACAAGCATTGCTGAACTTTCCAGAAACTAAAGGGTTAAACTTCCCTAGTGGAGACTGAATCCAGGTTATAAGAATGGACAGACCTGGGAGAATCCCTGAGGACAGCAAAGGGGAGAACAAGAGATTAATACATTGCACGAAGAGGAAGGGAGATGAGCCTGACACGTCAGGGTCCTTCAAAGGGATAGTCCTTCACAAAAGGAGTGGAACCTCTATGCCTGCTGTTGCAGAGAGCATCAGCGAGGAAATCTGCTCATCTCCACAAGGCTCCGGATGACAGAGAACAAACAGACAGACAAGAAACCAAAACTCAAAACAACCGTTTCCACTCAGAAAAATTGTAACCCAAAGGGAGACCTCATTGGAACTTGGGGTGTGAATAGTTGCTGCCGGCAGGGCCATGACAATTCCCAGCTAAGAAAATGAAATTACAGTGGTATCGGGTAGTGGCCTTGGCACTAAACAGAAGCAAAGGCAGATCCTCTCTGGAGAAAAGGATGTTCCACTCAGAGCCCTCGGGGTTCCCGGAAGGTACATTTAGCCAAGAACAACCTCAGAAACAAAAGAAGGTGCCAAACCAACTGCTATGAATTTGAGGATTGGCAGAACTCTTTAAAGAATAAAAACAGTGTATACATTTTCCAACAGTAGACAAAAGATGGGGCTTCCCTGGGAGCTCAGCTGGTAAAGAATCCGCCTACAATGCAGGAGACCCCGGTTCGATTCCTGGGTCAGGAAGATCCCCTGGAGAAGGGATAGGCTACACACTCCAGTATTCTTGGACTTCCCTGGTGGCTCAGATGATAAAGAATCTGCCTACAATGTGGGAGACCTAGGCTCAATCCCTGAGTTGGGAAGGTCCCCTGGAGGAGGATGGCAACCCACTCCAGTATTGAGAACTTGGCAACTCACTCTAGTATTCTTGCCTGGAGAATCCCCATGGACAGAGGAGCCTGGTGGGCTACAATCCATGGGGTCTCAAATAGTCAGACCCGACTGAGAGACTAAACACAGCACACAGACGAAAGACGGTAAAATGAGAGTGTGCGTGTGGGCGATGAATGGAATGAAAGCGAAAAGAGAAAAGAGTACTAAAATATTAGCATAACAAAATATTTTCAGATAAATACAACTAAACAATTGGTAACATAAAAAGATGAAGGGGCTTGGGCTTCCCCGGTAAAGAATCTACCTGCCAATGCAGGAGACACAGGTTGCATCCCTAATCTGGGAAGAGCCCACATGCCATGGAGCAACTAATCCCATGCATCGCAACTATGTGCTCTAGAGCTCTGGGGCTGCAACTACTGAGGCCCACATGGCCTAGACCCCGAGCTCCGCAGCAAGAGAAGCCGCCGAAATGAGAAGCCCACACACTACAGCTAGAGAGTAGCCCCGCTCACTGCAACTACGGAAGAGCCTATGCAGCAGTGAAGATCCAGCACAGCCAGAAGTAAATAACTAAAGATTTAAAAAAGATGAAGGATTTAAACCCATATGTTAATAGGCACAAATTCTGCTATAAGATTAAAAAGACACCAAATTTAGCTATCTGCTGACTATAAAAGGTTAAAATACCACATCAGATAAGATCAGATCAGTCGCTCAGTCGTGTCCGACTCTTTGCAACCCCATGAATGGCAGCACGCCAGGCCTCCCTGTCCATCACCAACTCCCGGAGTTCACTCAGACTCACGTCCATCGAGTCGGTGATGCCATCCAGCCATCTCATACTCTGTCGTCCCCTTCTTTTCCTGCCCCCAATCCCTCCCAGCATCACAGTCTTTTCCAATGAGTCAACTCTTCGCATGAGGTGGCCAAAGTACTGGAGTTTCAGCTTCAGCATCATTCCTTCCAAAGAACACTCAGGGTTGATCTCCTTCAGAATGGACTGGTTGGATCTCCTTGCAGTTCAAGGGACTCCCAAGAGTCTTCTCCAACACCACAGTTCAAAAGCATCAATTCTTTGGCGCTCAGCTTTCTTCACAGTCCAACACTCACATCCATTCATGACTACTGGAAAAACCATAGCCTTGACTAGATGGACCTTTGTTGGCAAAGTAATGTCTCTGCTTTGCAACATGCTATCAAGGTTGGTCATAACTTTTCTTCCAAGGAGTAAGCGTCATTTAATTTCATGGCTGCAGTCACCATCTGCAGTGATTTTGGAGCCCCCCAAAATAAAGTCTGATACTGTTTCCACTGTTTCCCCATCTATTTGCCACAAAGTGATGGGACCAGATGCCATGATCTTCGTTTTCTGAATGTTGAGCTTTAAGCCAACTTTTTCACTCTCCTCTTTCACTTTCATCAAGAGGCTTTTTAGTTCCTCTTCACTTTCTGCCGTAAGGGTGGTGTCATCTGCATATCTGAGGTTATTGATATTTCTCCCGGCAAGGACACTGAAATGACAGAAATAGCAAAAGTAAAGGGTGAAAAGAGATACCCCAGGCAAATGTTAACCAAATGAAAGCTGATGGCTACTAATATCAAACAAAAAAGGTTTTAAGACAATGTCAGTAAGTGTAGAATATTATTAACGAATGACAAAAAGTGTCACTTCATGAGAGAGATAATTTTAAACACTATCACCTAAAATTGCATCAAAATATGTATTTTCTGATTATGCTTAGAATTATCTCTCCCTGATTTAAAACTAATTATAAGAAAATGGTGACCAATTCATCATTATATTAGGACATTTTCACTGCCCATATCAGTAGTAATTGTAAGCCAAACACACAGACACACATAGACACCCATACATCACACAAATGGAATACTTTGCTAATACAGTTAATCAGGTAGATTTCAATGGACATATTTTGCATCTAACAAAGAATACAATTTTTCTCACATACACATGGAACAGTTACAAAATTCAGATAAGTCCTAAGCCATAAAGCAAGCCTCAACACATTTAAAATAATTATTTTCATACAGGATACATGATATATTGTGTCATCGTAGTGCAGTGAAACTTGACAGTAATAACACCATGATAATGAAATATGTACCATGTGCTTAGGAATTTAAAAACTCGTGAATCAAATACCCCCAAACAGAATTCTATAAACACATTAGCATTGAAGGCTAATAAAGGCACTACAATTATATTACCATATGACATTTTGATGATTTAGCCTCTGAGATTATGAAAATAAAAACAGATTTGGGACAATTTAGGCAAATCTTAGGGACACATCCTTCAAAGCTTGAATGCTTCAAGCTGAGTCTGTTTTATAACTGATGCCCATCTTGGCATGATTTTTATTTCAGGATACCAGCTCTGATAGCACCACCTCTAACTTCATGATATGGGCTGATTTGTATCCTCTTCAAGTTCATATATCTTAACCCCCAACACCTTACAATGTGGCTGTATTTGGAGATAAGATGTTTAAAGGGGCAATAAAAGTAAAATGAGAAGAGCCCATTAGTGTGGACCCTAACCTAACCTGATGTCCTCATAAAAACAGAAATAGAGACACAGATGTAGAGAACAAACATATGGACACCAAGAGTGAGGGGGTGGGGTGAGCTGGGATATTGGGATTGACACATGTGCACCTAGGGATACTGCGTATAAAACAGATAACTAATGAGAGGTTACCGTTCACCCCAACAGGTGTAAGATTTGACTCCTGAAATACCAGTATGAGGGATCTGAGACTTTTTTTCCTCTCTGATAATGTCATCTGTCATCTACCTGATGAAACTGTGAAAACAATTTGTTGGGAAGAAGGAGAGGGGAAGGGATAGTTAGGGAGTCTGGGATGGACATGTGCTCACTGCTCTATTTAGAATAAAGAACCAGCAATCCCACTCCTAGGCATATGCCCTGAGGAAACCAAAATTGAAAAAGACACATATATCCCATTGTTCATTCAGCACTATTTACAATAGCTAGAATGTGGAAGCAACCTAGATGTTCATTGACAGATGAATGGATAAAGAAATTGTGGTACATATACACAATGGAATATTACTCAGCCATAAAAAAAGGAATGCATATGAGTCAGTTCTAATGAGGTGGATGAACCTAGAACCTATTATATAGAGTGAAGTAAGTCAGAAAGAGAAAGATAAATATCGTATTCTAACAAATATATATGGAATCTAGAAAAATGGTACTGAAGAATTTATTTACAGGGCAGCAATGGAGAAACAGACATAGAGAATAGACTTACGGACATGGGGAGAGGGGTGGAGAGGGTGAGATATATGGAAAGAGTAACATGGAAACTTACATTACCAAATGTAAAATAGATAGCCAATAGGAATTTGCTGTATGGCTCAGGAAACTCAAACAGGGGCTCTGTATCAACCTAGAGGGGTGGGATGGGAAGGGAGATGGGAGGGAGGTTCAAAAGGGAGGGGGTATATGTACACCTATGGCTGATAGGTTTGACAGAAAACAAAAAAATTCTGTAGAGCAATTATCCTTCAATAAAAAATAAAAAAGAATAACCAACAAGGACCTGTATAGCACAGGGAGCTCTGCTTAATATCATGTGGCAGCCTGGATGGGAGGGGAATTTGGGGAAGAATGGATACAGGCATATGTATGACTGAGTCCCTTCTCTGTTCACTTGAAACTATCACAAAACTGTCAGTTGGCTATACACCAATACAAAATAAAAAGTCTAATAAATAAAATAAAAAAATAAAAAGAGAATGGGACACACATACCCACAAAGCATGTGAGGATATAGTGAGAAGCTGTGCGTGCTGAGTGCTCAGTTGCTCAGTCGTGTCCACCTCTTTGCAGCCCTATGGACTGCAGCCCGCCAGGCTCCTTTGCCCATGGGATTTCCCAGGCAAGAATCCTGGAGTGGAGTGCCATTTCTTGTTACAGGGGATCTTCCCAACTCAGGGATCAAAACCACATTTGTGTGTCCTGAATTGGCAAACCAAGGAGAGGGGGCTTGGAAGAAATGAAACCTGCCCAGCACCTCAATCTGATTCACAGCCTCCAGAATTGTGAAAAATAAATCTCTGCTTTTTAAGCCACCCCATGTGTGGAATTCTGCTGTGGCAGCCCCAGCTGACTCACACTAAGTAAGCATATGTCCCAGTTTTCCAGGTGGTTTCCATATGTATTCTCGTTGAAAAATTAAATATTTTCTTGTCCACTTTCTAAGAACGAAAGGGCATGAGCAAGTGCTGTAGTGGGTCCTATTTAACCCTTATTTCCTTCGATGTGATTTCAAAAATAGCATTACCCTATACCCTCCTGGTTGGGCACATCTGGGAGATGCAAGAAAAAGGCTTTACTCCGGTAATCTGCCTTTTCTTCTTAACTTTTGGCTTCAAACTGTAATATGAGACTCCGGTTACCGTGACCTCTCCTTACTCTTTGACTCTTGGAATGATCTCAGCGGGGCAGTTCCTGGAGTTTGAGTTCATGTTTCTGAACATGACTAAGACCAAGGAAATGAAACGTTGGTTCCCGAAGCCCTGCAGCTCAGAGTTCTGGCAGTTCCCCCTCGTCATGGAAAATGCAGACCCTGTCTGTTTTCCTGCAACTGCTCCGTCACCCATCATCACGTTACTTTCTCAGTTGTGGATCTGGTACACTGGAATTAACCAGTGTTGAGAAGATTTTGACTGGGGAGATGATGATGGATATTTTAATTAGGAAACTTAACAAAAGTGAGGATTTAGGAGTTGGATAGATTAATAGGTGAGAGACGACAAAGGAAATACAAGATGCTGTAATAGTTCAAGCTTGCAAAAAGTACTGAAGGTTTGATATAGAATTTGGTAATGAAAAGGTCTGAGAAGTTGTGCAATGCATTTCAAAAGAAATTGACAGGATTTGAAAACCTTTTGTGATAATAACTGATGCCTTTTGGGAGAGGATGTAAGCGTGTGTAGTGAAAGAACTGACAGAGTTGGCCCTTTTTAATCTATTGCTCTTATTTGATAATTCTAGTTATATATTCCATTATAATTTTTTGCAAAAGGCTATGGTTAAATCGATCAACTTCACGTTAAATCTTTTCCTTTTTTTGTCTCATTTTGGGAGTATTAATTTTACTTTTTATTTTTAATCAATTGTTATTGGCATATAGTTTCTTTACAATGTTTTTTTAGTTTCTGCTGTATACCAAGCGAACCAGCTATTCACTTTGTGAATCCCCTCTGTTTTGGATTTCCTTCCCATTCAGGTCAGTACAGAGCACTGAGTAGAGCTCCCTGTGCTGTCCAGCAGGTTCTCATTAGTTACCTGTCTTATCCATAGTAGTGTATATGCATCAATCCCAATCTCCCAATTCATCTCACCTCCTCTTCCTCCCTGGATGTCCATATGTTTGTTCTCTGCCTCCCTGTCTCTATTTCCGCTTTGTAAATAGGTTCATTAGTTCCATTTCCCTAGATTCCACATGTATGCGTTAACATATGATATTTGTTTTTCTCTTTTTGGCCTACTTCACTCTGTATGACAGAATCTTTTCTTTCATATGTGATCAAAGTAAGATCCCCTAGATGCCTATATCTTTGGAGGACAGTAGGAGATCAATTTCCAGGAAAGGAAATCAACTTTAGACATTTTAAAAAGCTGAAATAACATCATACAACAACATCCTCCTTGTGGAATCACAACTGTGTTGAGTTTAAGCAAACATAATTAGGCCTGGAAATCAAACTAAAATATGGAGGACGCTCTTTGTGTCCTGAGACATTTCCTTCTTGGCAAATCAGACAGAAAACATGTGTGACTTATGAGAATGCTGACTAAATTACCCTTCAGCAACAACCTTTTCATGGTATCACTCCTCCTGTAAAACCCACAAGAGCGTTCATGATCATGCAAGGAAAGTTTTTCACAAAAGGCTTTAATAAAATTAAGTAAAATTTTAGAATTGATACAAGGAACATCGCAATCATTAGGTGTGATCATCCTGGGAAAACTTACTGATTTACCCTCATGATCCTTTAAGTCAGACTATTCCCAGATGGCTCATTGGTAAAGAATCAGCCTGCAATGCAGGAGGCGCAGGTTTTTCCTCTGGGTCGGGAAAATCCCCTGGGGGAGGAAATAGCAACCCACACCAGTATTCTTGCCTGCAAAGTCCCATGGACGGAGAAGCCTGGCAGGCTACAGTCCATGGGGTCTCAAAGAGTTGGATAAGTCTTAGCCACTAAATAACACATGCATCCAAAATAGGTTGAAAATTTGGTTTCTATTGTGTGTTTGGCCACCAAAGAATCAATTGTATATACACTTCTGTAGCTGGCTAGATATGGCTGTTGTGACAAAAGATGTTTGTAGTGTATCTTTTGTTTCATTGGCTTCTCAGCTTTACACATATTAGAAAATAAAGGGACCCTGATTTGGTGAGATAGCAGTAGAGAGAGTAGCAAAACAAGTGTCCTGGATCCTCATAAAATGACTCTCCACTCTTTCTCCCCTGTTCTCCTGCTGGTACATGAGGGAACTTGGTAGATAGGAAATGTGGAGAGGCCTGGCTGCTAGGGTACCATATGCAAATGGACTCAGTGAACTGATTCCACCTCTCGTGTGTTTCCACTTAAATCAGGAAAAGCACATAAGAGGGGAAGTGTTCTACCAGCATGAGTCTCAGGGAAGCATGCCGCCAAGACATTTCAGCACAATTTTTGCAGCCAAGGTCAGATGAAGGGAAAAGCCAATCAATACACCCAGGTCACATGAGAAAGAGAATCCAACACAAGAGTGGGTGTGAGGGTCTCCCTGGAGATCCCTGCCAACTTTCCTGAGATTAGAGAGACAGACTCAGGTAGAAGCGCTATCCTCAGGGGTCCATGGAAATTGCCAGGCTTTGTTTGAAAGCCAAGTGTCATGATATCGCAGCCCAGAAATTTCCCTGGATTTCCTGAAGGTTGTACAATTTGGGATGATAAAAGCTCCATCATGTCACAGTGTATACATATATCAAAACATCACATTGTACACCTTAAATATATATAATTATTATTTGTCAGTCATAACTCAGTAAAGCGGGGGGAAAACAGTAATACATATTCACTGTGGATATTTTGAAAACGATCAGCTATCATCCGACCTCTGGGAGAAAGCCATTAGTAACCTGTTAGCTTTCTACTTCCTGTTATTTGCAGGCATAGACACGTTCATGTATGTAAAATTTCTGTTGTTGCTGTTGTGTGGAACCATTTTACAAGTCTTTATCTGTTACAGTATTGTTTCTGTTTTCTGTTTTGGCTTTTTGGCCACGAGGCATGTGGGATCTTAGTTCCCCAACCAGGGATTGAATCTGCAACCATTGCATTGGAAGGTGATATCTTAACCACTGGACCACCAGGGGAGACCCAGTGCATGTAAAATTTTTTATCATGCTTTTTGAACTTATTATTTATATCACAATCGTTTTATAATCACAAAAATTGTTACAAAATATGATTGTAATGACCATATAAATGTTTGTATCATAATATTTTAAAACCATTTTTTGCTATCATTAGATATTTAAATTCTTTCTAAGTTTCCTTTATTATTATAGCAATGAACGATTTTTAAATGTACAGCTAGCTCATATTTGATTATTTTTTTAGAATATTTTCTAAGAGACAGAATTGCTGGAGAAAGAGTATATTCAGTTCAGTTCGGTTCAGTTGCTCAGTCATGTCCGACTCTTTGCGACCCCATGGACTGCAGTACGCCAGGCTTCCCTGTCCATCACCAACTTCCAGAGTTTACTCAAACTCGTGTCCATTGAGTTGGTGATACCATCCAACCAGCTCATCCTCTGTCATCCCCTTTTCCTCCCACCTTCAATCTTTCCCAGCATCAGGGTCTTTTCAAATGAGCCAGCTCTTCGCATCAGGTGGCCAAAGTATTGGAGTTTCAGCTTCAGCATCAGTCCTTCCAATGAATATTCAGGACTGATTTCCTTTATGATGGACTGGTTGGAACTCCTTGCAGTCCAAGGGACTCCCAAGAGTCTTCTCCAATACCACAGTTCAAAAACATCAATTCTTTGGCATTCAGCATTCTTTATTGTCCAACTCTCACATCCATACATGACTACTGGAAAAACCATAGCTTTGACTAGATAGACCTTTGTTGGCAAATTAATGTCTCTGCTTTTTAATATGCTGTCTAGGTTGGTCATAGCTTTACTTCCAAGGAGCAACTGTCTTTTAATTTGATGGCTGCAGTCACCATCTGCAGTGATTTTGGAGACCCAAGAAATTAAGTCTCTCACTGTTTCCATTGTTTCCAATCTATTTGCTGTGAAGTGATGGGACCAGATGCCATGATCTTAGTTTTCTGAATGTTGAGCTCTAAGCCAACTTTTTCACTCTCCTCTTTCTCTTTCATCAAGAGGCTTTTTAGTTCCTCTTCACTTTCTGCCATAAGGGTGGTGTCATCTGCATATCTGAGGTGATTGATATTTCTCCCGGCAATCTTGATTCCAGCTTCTGTTTCTTCCAGCCCAGCATTTCTCATGATGTACTCTGCATATAAGTTAAATAAACAGGGTAACAATATACAGCCTTGACATAATCCTTCCCAATTTGGAACCAGTCTGTTGTTCCATGTCCAGTTCTAACTGTTGCTTCCTGACCTGCATACAAATTTCTCAAGCGGCAGATCAGGTGGTCTGGTATTCCCATCTCTTTCAGAATTTTCCACAGTTTATTGTGATCCACACAGT
>NW_011494727.1:3696281-3707316 GCF_000754665.1 Bison bison bison
TGCATGAAATATTCCTTTGGTATCTCTGATTTTCTTGAAGAGATCTCTAGTCTTTCCCATTCTGTTGTTTTCCTCTATTTCTTTGCATTGATCGATGAAGAAGGCTTTCTTATGTCTTCTTGCTATTCTTTGGAACTCTGCATTCAGATGTTTATATCTTTCCTTTTCTCCTTTGCTTTTCGCTTCTCTTCTTTTCACAGCTATTTGTAAGGCCTCCCCAGACAGACATTTTGCTCTTTTGCATTCCTTTTCCATGAGGATGGTCTTGATCCCTATCTCCTGTACAATGTCACGAACCTCATTCCATAGTTCATCAGGCACTCTATCTATCAGATCTAGGCCTTTAAATCTATTTCTCACTTCCACTGTATAAACATAAGCAATTTGATTTATGTCATACCTGAATGGTGTAGGGGTTTTCCCTACTTTCTTCAATTTAAGTCTGAATTTGGCAATAAGGAGTTCATGATCTGAGCCACAGTCAGCTCCTGGTCTTGTTTTTGTTGGCTGCAAAGAATATAATCAATCTGATTTTGGTGTTGACCATCTGGTGATGTCCATGAATACACAGAAGAACTGTACAAAAAAGATCTTCATGACCCAGATAATCACAATGGTGTGATCACTCACCTAGAGCCAGACTTCCTGGAATGCAAAGTCAAGGGGGCCTTAGGAAGCATCACTATCAACAAAGCTAGTGAAGGTGATGGAATTCCAGTTTAACTATTTCAAATCCTAAAAGATGATGCTTTGAAAGTGCTGCACTCAATATGTCAGCAAATTTAGAAAACTCAGCAGTGGCCACAGGACTGGAAAAGGTCAGTTTTCATTCCAATCCCAAAGTGTATATTGTGAAGGTGACTGAAAATAAAATTTCAAATCTCACTTTAGAGTATTGGGTTTCTTTTACATTTTACTATTGGGATATGAGGGTGATTCCTTCTGATATATATCGGTACAAATCTTCCCAACCCAGAGACCCAACCCATGTCTTTGATGTCTCCGGCATTGGCAGACGGGTTCTTTACCACTAGCGTCACCTGGAAAGCCCAGATCTCACTAACATGAGTACTCTAAAATAGTCAAACACCCACAAAAGCAGACAGCAGAATGCAGTAGTGGGGAGAGGGGTAATTGGGAGGTGGCATTAGTGGCAAAGACCCCACCTGCCCATGCAGGAGAGCTAAGAGACGTGGGTTCTATCCCTAGGTCAGGAAGATCCCCTGGAGGAGGGCATGGCAGCCCACTCCAGTGTTCTTGCTTGGACAATCCCTATGGACGGAGGAGCCTGGCAGGCTATAGTCCATAGCTATAGTCACAAAGACTCAGCCACAGCTGAAGTGACTGAGCATGCACGCATAGTCAAAAGGTATAAGTTTTCAGTGATGTAAGATGAAAAATTCCTAGAGATTTCCTGCTCAGCATTGTGCCTGTAGTTAACAATACTAGTATTGTTAGTAGTATCTACTTAAAATTTTTTCAAGAAGGTAGATCTTATGTTAACCGTTTTATCACAAATAATAATAATAATGATGATGATGACAGGAGGAAACTTTTTGAAGGTGATGGATATATTTACGGCATGGATTGTGGTGATAGTTTTGTGGGTATATGCTTATCTTCAAACTCAAGCAATTGTATACACTAAGTAGGTACAGTATTTTGTACGTCAATTATACACTCAATCAGTTCAGTTGAGTGGCTCAGTCATGTCCGACTCTTTGCGACCCCATGGGCTGCAGCATGCCAGGCTTCCCTGTCTATCACCAACTCCTGGAGCTTGCTCAAATTCATGTCCATTGAGTTACTGATGCCATCCAAACATCTCATCCTCTGTCGTTCCCTTCTTCTCCTGCCTTCAATCTTTCCCAGCATCAGGGTCTTTCCCAATGAGTTTATTCTTTACATCAGGTGGTTAAAGTATTGGAGCTTCAGCTTTAGCTTCAGTCCTTTCAGTGAATATTCAGGACTAATAAAGTGGTCTTAAAAAGTGAGTGTGTGTGTGTGTATTTGTATTTCTTTCTGTGTTTATGGTCTCTCCTCTCTATAGCATATAAATACTATGAGGCAGAAACAGGATTTTATAGGCTAAGACACATATTTATTAAGCATTTAGTAGATAATTAAATAAATAAATGACTAAATATATGTCATTCATAGAGCACAATGACTGCCATATATTAAGTGTCCAGTAAACAGTACCTGCTATTATTTTTGCTACACTGTGAAATGTTATTTATCCATCACTGCAGAGAAATTGAAATCTTGCTTTTTGTCACTTTTATTTTTCCTATCGTCTATCTTCTGGGTCCCTGTAATGTTAACCCTCTTTTTCAAATTTAAAAAATAGTAAACATGGTAAAAATAGTATCTCAGAGTGTATTTAAATAGAAAACTTATTATAGGCACAATTCATTCAGTAACCAACTCTAGTCTCTAATTAAAATAAAATTTGTGAGTTGAAAGAAGCCTTTAATGACCTTTCCTGAGGTACTTGTTTGGGATTAACCAAAGGACAACATGGCTATCCTGTACAAGCAGCAGGCTGATGGATCGTTCCTGCCTTGAGATGGAGTTTGGACTGTTATTTCATAGCGGTACATAGGAAATCTAACCTTACCATCCATTACGCTTGGCATATTGGAATAGCTTTACGTTAAATATATATTCACATAAATGCAAATAATATAGTATGTTTGACTTCTTAACAAAGGCTGCAAATAAAATTTAAAAGAGAAGAAATTACAGTAACAAATAAGCAGTGCTTCATTAGTAGCTGGGTTGATCGGCTGGTTTGTTTTGCAAAATGTAACAGCCAAGAATATGTTACCTTTGTGTGTCTTTAGCGATGTTGCTCTGCGCATGTCTGGGTTGGTACAGCGGAGCATCATGGATGCCTTTTTTTTCCCCCCATAGGAACGATGGAGCTGCTCACAGGCTGGTGGGTGGGAGGGATGTGACTAAAAGCAGCGTTTATAACCAGTGATTCTAAAGAAGGAAATAGGACATGCATGAAGAAAATGCACCCTGCAATAAGGTGGCTAATTCCATGGAAATACTAGTTGCAGAAGCCGTACTTGGCAGTGTTTCTTAACCCTCTGAGATCATGGAAATTTGTTTCCTTTTTAAGCAAAATGCACACGTGCGCCTATACCAATAATCTGAACACAATTTCAGGAGACTCATGGGTATATGCCCCCTCCATGGACACTTGAAGATTTGAGGTTTTTTACATCTTGCAAAGCATTGATGACTTCAACAAAACAGAACTGGTTTTTTGTGAGCTTTCAGATAATGCAAAATGAACTGAGCTGGCCTTAGAAAGAAAAAAAAAAAGTTTTTCTATGTAGTGACTTAGATTTTACAATGTAATCTACCCAAGTCTTTCAGCATTTTTGAAATAGCAAAAGACAGACCCAGTAATTATTTTCAGGGCCACTGAAAAAATGTGGTTAGAAAAATACCCAGCACTTGTAAATAAAGACGGAGGATGGCTGCGAGTCCT
The DNA here is from genome assembly GCF_000754665.1 of Bison bison bison. Taxonomy (NCBI): domain Eukaryota; kingdom Metazoa; phylum Chordata; class Mammalia; order Artiodactyla; family Bovidae; genus Bison; species Bison bison. The sequence continues at coordinate 3,699,787 of NW_011494727.1, forward strand.
TTAAATGTCATCCTAGGACACTATTTCACAATCTTTCCCCTAAAGGTTATTTATCATCTAGCAAAATACACCTAAATTTGACTTTGTTACCCCTTAAATAGAACCCACACACTGTGAAGTTACATGCTGACCTGCGTGTCTGGTAAAAAGTTCCAAAGATTACTTTTGTTTAATTAGTCTGTACAATTCTACATAGTTTTGTGTGTGTGTTTTCATATGTGTGTGCTCAGTTGTGTCTAGTTCTTTGCGACCTCATGGACTGTAGCCCACCAGGCTCCTCTCTTCATAGGGTTGTCCAGGCAAGAATACTAGAGCAGGTTGCCATTTACTACTCCAGGGGATCTTCCACACCCAGAAATCAGACCTGTGTCTCCCTCGTCCCCTGCATTGGCAGGAGGATTTTTTTACCACTGATCTACCTGGGAAGCCCACATAGTTTTATATCTATTACCAAATTCATTTCAGCCTTTCTTGGACTGACTGACTCCATCAATTTTCAGTCTTTGAATTGTTCTATAAACCAGTTTCACCATCGTACTGGTCTCTCATGAATTAAGTTAAAAGAATATTTGGCACATGGTCCTTCTATATTTGTATGAGAGTTGCAAATGCTGTAATTTGACATGCAGATGGTACTGCATTGTGGTTTGAAGAGTCCTTTGCAGAGCAGAGTTTGCCTGGAAACCACGGGCTACAGATCTCAGATACAGGAGAGCATTTCCATTATCAGAAGTGTTCTGCCATTGGTCATGAATATTGATGTAAGTAATTGGGAGGGGGCAGAACCAAGCTCACTGCAGAACCTGGGCTTGCAATGAGAGACTGAGAGCCTACTTGAGAGGAAGATGGAAACGCCTTGCAGGGAGAGAGGATAGCTCAATATCTGAAGACAGAATCAGAATTCAGAAAGGCCTGGAAAACTGGAACATTGGGCTGAAAGAAACCACATGTCACACAAAAAAGGAAAACTACATCTGAGGGCTCATAGTATCCATTGCAAAATATTTGAATCCTTAGACTCTGCAGGCCCACATATGTAAATCTATCCCCCGTTAGTAATAAAAGATATGGGAGGAGATTTTTGCCCAAAAATGTTAATTGCAGTGTTGTTAAGAATAATGAAAAACTGGAAGCAATTGAAATGTCAACAATATGGAAATGATTAAGTAAATTGTAGAGCATCTAATTCTGGTTTTTTTTCCCCTAACAAATCAAAAAGAACATGTATTGTGAAACACAGCACATAATAGAAAAGTGTACACTACATAAATGTGTGTGCAATTTACGGAATTATCATAAAATGAACAGCCAAATAACCACCAACTACACCAAAAAATGAAACAGTACCAGCACCCCATTAATTCTCTTCATATATTCCCTTCAAACCCCAAACCTCTAAAGTCTAAAATAATCATTAGTCTGAATTTTATGATAATCACTTAAAATAGTTTTGTTATGGTTTTATTACTCATGTATGTATTCCTCGACCCTATAGTTTAGCTTTGTCTTTTAAATTTTATTTAAATAGGATTTTTTTGTTTGTATACTTCTGCTAAACACAAATTGTTTTCTTTTTTAAAAATTGAGAAATAATGCAGATGCCATAAAAATAATCTATTTAAAGTGTACAAGTCAGTGGTTTTTAGTATCATTTCAAAGTTGTTCCAGGCCATCATCACGAATTCCAGAACATTTCCCCCAAAGAAACCCTAATCCGTTAGTGTGCTGTGTGTGCTCAGTCACGTCTGACTCCTTATGACCCCATGGACTTTAGCCTGCTGCCAGCCTCCTCTGTCCACGGGATTCTCCAGGCAAGAATACTGGAGTGGGTTGTCATTCCCTTCTCTAGGGGATCTTCCCCACCCAGGAATTGAACCTGAGTCTCCTGTGCCTCCTGCATTGGTGGATGGGTTCTTTACCACTGAACCACCTGGGGAGCCCTACCCACCAGCAGTCACTCCCTTTTTCTCATTTTCCCCAGCTCCTGGCAATTACTAATCCACCTTCCATCCTTGTGGATTGGCCTCTTCTGGATATTCCTGGATATAAAAGAAATCATACAGTATGAGACTCTGATATCTGGCTTCTTTCACTTCATATACCATTTACAAGGTAACTCACTTTATAGTGTATATTAGAACTTGATTTCTTTCTGTGACCGAGTACCACTGCAATGTAAGGACATACCACATTGTACTTGTCCACTCACGAGGTGATGGGCATTTGGGTTGTTTCCACTTTGGGGGATATTAGGAATAATGCTGCTATAAGCATTTGCATGCAAGTTTCTGCATACATATATATTTATACTTTTCTTAGGTAGGAGCTAAAGTGTGGAAATGCTGGATCGTATGGAACTCTATATTTATTTATTTTTAAAGATTTTTATCTTTTGGTGTGGACCATTTTAAAGTCTTCATTGAATTTGTTACAATATTGTGTCTGTTGCCTCCTGTTATGGATTTTTAGCACTGAGGCATGTGGGATCTCAGCTCCCTGACCAGGGATCAAACCCACAGCCCTTTCATTGGAAGGTGAAGTCTTAACCACTGGACCGCCAGGAATGTCCCTAGAACTCTGTATTTAACCATTTGAAGAACTGCCTCACTTGGTTTTTAAAGCGACTCCACTGTATTACATTCCCACCAGCAATGTGTGGTGGTGGTGGTGGTTTAGTTGCTAAGTCATATCTGATTCTTGAGACTCCATGGACTGTAACCCACCAGGCTTCTCTGTCCATGGGATTTTCCAGGCAAAAATATTGGAGTGGGTTACCGTTGCCTTCTCCAGGGATCTTCCTGACCTCAGGATCAAACTCAGGCCTCCGGCGTGCAGGAGGATTCTTTACCTCTGAGCCACCTGGGTGGCCAGGATTGTGAGAATAAAGTCACCAGGGAAAGGTCAGGAAGATTTAGTTTTCCCTCAGATTTAGGTCACTGGGTTACATGCTTGAGTCTGATGCTTACAAGTTCATTTGAACTTTAATCTCCTCATTTGTAAAACTGGGGAGTGCGACGTACTGCACAGCTTGTGGTGAGGATTAAATGAGATAATATTTGTGAGAGAAGTGAAAGCTATTCCAGCAGAAGGGCTTATTAAGATGACCTAGAAAATATCCCTGAATCTGGGTCCCAAGTGAATGTTGCTACCAGGAGGTGTCTACTCCTACCATGCCTCATGCACACCTCAAAGGTTCGGATTTAATTGGCCTTGAATGTTTTCTGAGCATCTGGGGTTTTTGAAAACCTCTCCAGGTGACCTCTCAGGCAGTCAGGGTAGCTTCATCCTATTACGAATAGTTAGAAGAAGACTTCAAAATGATAGCTTTCAGATCTCTGTTTATCTCCATGGCTGCAACTGACAGCTTGGATTTTGCTTCCAGAAAGCTTAAAAAAAGAAACAAAAATCAGTGAATGTGTGAAAATCGTTCTTGAAATAACTCTCAGAGATGTTTGAATCAATGCAGTAGAAAAAGAGATGAAAAAGCCAGCAGGCTTCTTTCACTGTTCTGGATTTTTTTGTGCTGAAAATGAAATGCTCACCTAACCTAGATATGGCTTTTTAAATTCTCCTTTCAAGGTTTTTATTTCCTGTAGCAGTTTCTGCTACAGTTGCAAAATACATCTGCAATAACTAAGGTCTGAACATGTTTCAATGATGTAAAAGAGGATTATGTTTGTGGCAATTCCTGAAAGCAATGTATGTCTTTTGCAAGACAATCCAGCTGCCTCCATCCCCTGTCCACCCCACAGTGAATCTAACATGATTTTTTGTTTCTGTCTTTGATTCCTTCTGACTCATCTCAGTGGTATTCTGATATAACTACCTAACAGTGTCACCTCATTGGAAGTGAACCGCAGACCCAACAATTCTTCCTTATTACCATCTTTCTTTCTATTCAGAAAGATAACACAGAGGATGTGAAGCCTGACTTACACTATTCAAAAATTGATTGATTGATTCCATCTAGGGCAATCTTGAGGCTTCCCAGGTGGCTCAGTGGTAAAGAATCCACCTGCCAACACAGGAGATGCAGGTTCAATCCCTGGGTCCAGAAGATCCCCTGGAGAAGGAAATGACAACCCACTCTAGTATTCTTGCTGAAGAATCCCATGGACAGAGGAGAGGGCTGAAGTCTATGGGATCTCAAGGAAGCCGGACACGACTTAACAACTAAACAACAACGACAGGGCAATCACATTTCAAAAAAAACTTTGACACCTGTTGTCGTTATCTGGAGGGGGAAATAAAAGTTCTGTCCAACACCTGGATATAAATTATAGTCACACATGCACACAGGTTATAATTAGTCATCTGAAGGATCAAGTTCAAAGCTTACCCATGTTCCCATGATGGGAATTTAAGAGACATCCACAATTCCAATCAAGATGGAGAGTAATCTTCAGGAGGGTAAAACATGAAAATGATTTTATTTAATTCAAAGAGTCATAAATATTACATCTTCATTTCCAAGCTTTATCTTAGAAAATTAATATCACCTTCTTGTTTCATTCAGTGCCTTTTCTCTTGAAATCATTTTTTATTGGTATTATATTGCTGGCCTTACCCTTAATTTTATTTTATATTTTAAATTTATATTTGTTTATGAAAACTTTCCAAATTCCTTTAAATTTTCTATTTTTTCCTTTTTAAAAATTCATTTATTTTTAATTGAAGGATAATTGCTCTACAATACTGTCTTTTTGTTGCTTTGAAAAAATGCCATAATTTTTTTGCTTTAAAAAATCTTTTGTATCCCACCGTCCTACATTTTTGCCTCCACCCCCATTCCTATCCCCATCCCCCCCAAAATAGCTGGAAATATGACAGGAGTTGCATTAAATGAATAGATTATTTTTTAGATGAACAATAATTGATTAAGGATGTTGACTTTCCACATATAGGAATATGGTGTGTCTTTCCATATATAAAATATTTTCTTTTTTTCCCCTAGATCTTTCATGTCCTCCAGTAAAAGGCTTAAAAATGTCCCCTCTAAATTCTGTATGATTTTTAAATTCTGTGAAGTTTTGCCTTGTACTTTGATTCATTTTCATTTGTTATTATGAGTTGGGTCTGAGGACTCCGACTGCAGGTGATCATAGAACTAGCTAAAGCCACTGCAATGACTGTAGAGAATGGCTTTCAAAGAGACTGCTTTTCTGTGGCAAAGTTTGATAGCTTGTGTAAAAAGTCCAAGATAGTGTGAGACAATTCCTGCACCAGGGAGGAGGCCTGCCATATCAGGCAGAGCACAAATCACAGGCCAAAAGTGAGGGAAAACTGCCCAAGAGAACGGCTATTACAGGGGTTCCCATGGGCTCCAGGTCCATCTCCTCCCTCAGGGCCAGTCAAATGTGAACAGAATCTGTTTTTTTCTGGCCTTGCTCTGCAGCATGTGGGATTTTAGTTCCCTGACCAGGGATCGAACCTGTGCCCTTTGCATTGCAAGAGCAGAGTCTTAACCACTGGACCTCCAGGGAAGTCCTGGACTGGTCAGATGGAATAGAGTCTGAGAGAAAGAGGCTGAGAGAATCCTTTTATCTCAGCTGTGTTCAAGTGATCCAGTAAGAATCCATTTACCTGTTTCTGAGGAAAATACAGGAGGAGGATATAAGGCTACACACATTTAAGGATCAAAGGCAGAAATGACAAAACATTCCAGGGTATAAATATACAAATAGCATGCAAATGTCATGATAGAAACATACTTTTGGGATTTTTTTTTTTCAGGAAGAAAAATGAAATCAAGATATCACATTTTGCTGTGAATTTTTTTATAAAATTTAAAAAATTGCTTTATTTACTTTGAGGATATATTATTTATTGCATAAAAGTTTATGACAATAAATAGTTTTTCATTTCAATTGATCTCTTTCCAAGAAATTACTTCATTTATATCATTAAACTTTTCACCTTTATCTTCAAATGTAATACTCATCTGTCTAATACAAATCCATTTGTTTCCCTTGTTTTTAAATATTCTTTTTTAAACAGTATAAACTTAAGTTTACATTTTTCACACAGTCTATGAGGTTGTCTTTTACATAAATGTTTTCATCTATTTACATTTGTTTTTCTGATATCTTTTGAAAAGTTTGGTTAGGTAGATATATATGTATATTAGGTGTCTACTCAATTATAATCAGATTTGCTGTGAAAAAATTTTAGTTTTTATCTAGTTTTTCTGGATCCCCCACTTTCACTGAATTGCTGGAGGCAGGTAAGGAACTTAATAAAATTTCATGCATATTCCCTTTTCTTTTGGTTAAATGGTTAATCTTTCAGATTCCATCTCTATCCACTTATATGAATATGAGGGACAGAACATCCTTCTTAGATTGTCTTTGAGAGTTTTTAAAACACATAAAAGTAATTTGGAAGTAAGTTTCTCAAATAAAGCAATATTTCTAAAACAAAAACAGAGAGCAAAGATGCACTGAAAACAAATACAGAACTATTTAAAAGCTTACACTAAATGTTCATATTTTAAATAATTACTTAACCTGAAGATGTAAGCCATGCTTTTAAACTCAGATAATATGTTACTAGATACAGTTAAAAATGAATGCTCTTCTATTTTTCTTTCTGTTTATATTCCACAGATACAGGCACTGTTAACACTTTGGATTACAGTGGATTTTCTGTTCATGCATATGCGAATATACCATGTATAATTATATTTAAATGTGTTCATATGCTGATATCTGTTGTATTTCCTTTTATATGACTTCATATGACTTATATGCTTTGTGGTTCCCTTTGGTTTGTGTTTTAGTTCATGGTATTAATATAGATTTTTGTCTTCTTTTTGCTTTAAATTCTTTAAATGTTTTCAATTACTTGCTTTATATTTTGCAAGTGATGGGAGTGAAATCACATCACTTGAGTATCCAGTTCAGGCAAATTCATCTCTGAGACTGGAGAGAAAGAGGCTGAGAGAATCCTTTTATCTGCTCGTTTGCCTTCCCAAGGACTTTCCCCCAAATGCCAGAAGGAGAAGAAAGGCATCACTTTAAATGTACAGAACAATAAAGGAAAAAGTAAATCATGTCTTTTGAACTTCCAGGGCCTGGTTTCTAATAATTTGAAGGAGACAATTTTTCCCCCAGGGTGGATTTGGCTGCACACTTTTTCTTTTAACCTTTTGCACTGAGTTTAGATTCTCACCCCAGCATCAGATGCAGTCCATTGTAGTGTTGAATTCCTCAGAAGCCTTTTAAAAGGCTGTTTCTCTGATTTTTGTAGCCAAGAGTGAAATGTAATCTTTACTCCCTCACCTAACTGAGGCACACATTTAGGAAGGAAAAAGATTCCAGGGGGGGCTGGGATCAGAGGGCCAGGTCAGGGCCATGCTGCGCTTCAGCACATCTGCTAGAGAAGCAGGCTCCCTCTTCAAGGGCAGATGACATGTATCATCTTCACTAATGCTTGCCAGTCCCCCCAGAAAAATAGGAACTGTGCTCGTCTTTCTGTTCCTATAATATCCTGTATGTTATTGTTCAGTCACTAAGTCGTATCTGACTCTGT
>NW_011494727.1:3707416-3718642 GCF_000754665.1 Bison bison bison
TGAAAATGGCAACCCACTCCAGGATTCTTGCCTGGGACAACCCACAGGCAGAGAAGCTTGGCAGGCTACAGCCCATGGGGTCGCAAAAAGTTGAACATGACTTAGCACCTAAACAACAACAACAACTTATACTTGGAGAACACCCAGTCTCAGGAAGCTTTTTTCCTAAATTCTGCTTCTTTAACAAGATCTCAAAGAAATGCATTCACATCCTCATATAGTTATCCAAATAACCATATGAGGATTTGGAAAAAAAGTCCTGAACCTAGTGGCTTTCTGATCTCAGCTAGGTCATTAGAAATAGAGTCAAGGGCAAATTAACAGCTCCTATAAGCTTTCATGGTTTAGATAAAGATGGGGACATTTTTATTAACTTTCTAGGCATCGCCCAACAGAATAGACCTTGAAAGTCACACGCGCTCTTTTATCAGTCATTATCTAGGGCAGTGCTTTTTAAAATAGGGCTTTGAGCCCCTCCTGAAATATTTGTCACTGACCTGCAGTGAGATAAATATAGGAATTGGAAGTAATTGTTAGAACTTTTGCAGTAATCGGACAGAGTGAGTAATTTTATGTCTGTTTAAACATTAAAACAAATCTCTGAGGATTATATTTTGTACCTTTTTTTTTAGAAGACTTTTTTTATGTGGATAATTTTTTAAGTCTTTATTGAATTTTGCTACAATATTGCTTCTGTTTTTTATGGTTTTTGGTGTTTTGGCCATGAGGTATGTGAGATCTTAGCTCCCTCCCTGACCATGAGTTGAACCCACATCTCCAGCATTGGAAAATGAAGTCTCAACCACTGGACCAATCAGGGAAGTCCCTATTTTGTATCTTTTAAATTTCATCTGTATAACAATTCACTTTTGTTATCTTTTCCAAGATGATTGCTCAGTGATGCATTGGGTGGAAAAAGACTTGTTTCTTTCCACACAGAATTTGAGAAATGCTGGTGCATAAAGTGTTCTAATATTGCCTGACTGCAGTGAAATGGGAGCTTATGGTGAGTTGTAAATGGTGACTTTAAATACTCATTTGGAAGTCATTTGGGAAGAAATCCACATCGAGAGAAGATTATGCTGGCAAATAACAGACAAAGTGCAAAAGCAGTTATCTCTGCCATGTAGCACACATTTATAGTCATTGTTCAGTCATTCCGGGTTTTCTATTACAAATTTGAAATTGCAGGAGAGGAAAATGCCCTGGACACAATGTCTTGATTTTATCTATCCACTAACTTGATTCAACGTGCTAGATTTTTGTTCATACCCACAGAAAATATATGCCATTAGCATAAATTATGTATGCAGATGAAAATGTGCACTTGCTCTTCTTAATAACCATTTTTAAAGCTCACACACCCCTGCCTAGCTTTCCAAGAAATACACGCGGTAGGAACACGATTAATCAGGCTCCATTTTTTTCAGCCTCCAAGAGTCAGAGTGAAGGAAAGTCATTGATTTTGCTGCTTTCGAAAAGCTTTATTTGGTATAAGTCATCCTTGTTAATAAAGTTGAAAGTATACATTAACAGGATAAAAGGTTGATTGGCTGGCTTTAGGAAAAACTAGATGATTTCACAGTGCTAGAAATAGAGTTGTCAGACCACCTGCGACAGAAAAATTTACTTTGAGGAAAAGCCTTGTAACTTTGCCCTGATTTCTCCTCTTAGATTATGTTCACAGCACACAGATGGTGAAGGCTCAGGAAAAAGTGTGCATGTTCTGACTTCCTTACACATCAGACATAAAATGCATTGGAGAGATTTTTATTCTCCTCTAGATTAAATTTCATGTGACTACCTGAAGACTCACTGCTGCTGCTGCTGCTGCTAAGTCGCTTCAGTCGTGTCCGACTCTGTGAGACCCCATAGACGGCAGCCCACCAGGCTGCCCCGTCCCTGCGATTCTCCAGGCAAGAACACTGGAGTGGGTTGCCATTTCCTTCTCACAGGGTGTGACTACTCACTATCTTGGTGAAATGAAACATGGTAATGTTTCTCAAGTTTACAAGATTGAGTGTTCTTTCCAGGAAATACAGAGCACAGGACACCTTCAGTGGGAAGATGGAGCAGAGAGCATCTCTTAAAAGGACACTGGACCACCTGGTCACCACTGTGCACTCTTGTCTTATTGAGTTAGATTATAGGATACTGCAAAATTTACATATTTATTAAATGTCATCATAAAAAAGGAGTGGAGCAGCTTCACTTTGCTTACTGTGGGAAAGTATAGGTTATTTAATATTCAATAATGTCAGAGCAAGTCCCTAAAAAGAATTGCTTTTTTAATCACAAAGAGTAGGACATGACTTAGCAACTGAACGCTGACAGAGTTGGGAGGGAGTTAAGAGGTAGGGGAAAAACAAGTAAACCAATTAAGAAAGTCATAGGAAAAGAATACAAAAATACACATCACTGACTCTCATTATAAGGGTTAAAATTTGGAACAAAGTTACAATATCCAGGAAATACTCAGTTCACCCCAAGAGGGAAATGCACTAGGACCCTAGCACCCCACAGTTAGAGACACATATTCGAGGAGACACTCGCCAAGGTGCGCACTGTAACTGTCATAATGCAAAATCTGAAAACAGCTCCAAGGCCCAACAATAGTAGAACAAGCTAATTTGTAGCAAAATGTACAGATATACTACATTTTATATGGATATTATAATACAGTAAAAAATTAATACATTACAATTATATATAAAACATATTAACTATAACAGATATTGGACAAAGGAAAGCAAGTTGTAGAATATGTACAGTCTGATAGTTTATATGAAATTTAAAGTCAAGGAAACAATTATTTCTACAAAGAGAAGCTGGACAAAGATCTATATCAGATTACTACTGGGGAAGAAAGGTAAGATGGCCGATGAGATTAAAGGTTCAACTCTAACAGTGATGCTTTGCTGCTTAAAAAATATGGAACATTGTTGACGTGTGTCAAATACTCTTCTCTGTATCATGGGCTTCCCTGGAGGCTCAGATGGTAAAGAATCCTCCTGAAATTGAGGAGACCTGGGTTTGACCCTTGGGTCAGGAAGATTCCCTGTAGAAGGGGATGGTGCCTCACTCCAATACTCTTGCCTGGAGAATTCCTTGGACAGAGGAGCCTGGTGGGCTACAATCCATGGTGTTGAAAAGAGTCGGACATGACTGAGCAACTGTTGGACACAACTGAGACACTAACACACACACACATTCTCTGTATTATTTGAATATTTGAAAGCTTTTATAATAAAACTATATTTTAAAGAGTAAGTTCCATTCACTTGTTTATCAATCCATGAAGTTTGTTCCTTTCATTCCTGATTTTTCACATTTCCTTTAAAAACTCACATTTTTATTAAAGCAGGAAAAACAATACTCAGACAGAAATTGAACTCAGTACTTAATAAAATCAATCCATATCTAGGCAGTGCTTCATTTTGAAATAAATTCTCTGGATCACCCAAAATATAATTCAGCCACATGTAGTGAAAATTTCCAACGGTTTCTGAATCAAATAGACCCAGATTTAAACTGTGATCCCCCAATTTCCTAACTAAATAGTAGAGGATTTATTTAACAAATTGAGCCTGGTTCACTGAATGTTAAAGTGATTTGGCATAATTTGATGGTTACTACAAAGACCAAATAAAATGTAGGTTAAAATGCCTAGCCATTTGGTATTCAAAGATAGTGATAAATTAATCACAGATAATATCCATTGAGAGCTTCACTATTTCCTACTGCTTTCTGTGCATTTAACCTCTTCAACAACCTTGTAAATTAGATACATCTATGATACCCTTCCTTTTCTGATACAATTAAAAAATTTGCCAATAGTTAGTATTTAGAATTTAAATTCAAATCTATCTGACACCAAATTCTGTGTGCATGAACACTAACCTAGAGAATGAGAACGCTATATCTGTGTCTACACATATATACCTACGTTGTCGTTGTTTAGTCGCTAAGTCATGTCTGACATTTTGCAACCCCAGGGCACCTCTGTCCATGGAATCATCCAGGCACGAATACTGGAGTGGGTTGCCATTATCTTCTCCAGGGGATCTTCCCGACCCAGTACTGGAAGCTGTGTCTCCTGATTAGCAGGCAGATTCTTTATCACTGAGCCACCTGGGAAGCCCCTATCTGTATCTATATCATCTATACCTATCTATCTATCTATATACAGTTTTAGAAGAAGTTTGTCAATTTTGTGATTCTGACCTGGATCTCAATGAACTTATCTAAGCTACACCATCTAACTCCAATCTTGGTAAGACTTGACTCATAACTGATGTTGAGCCCACCTTGGTTTCTACATCTAATTTCTTAAGGAGTGAACAATATTTTTGGAAATTTAGAACCAAACTCAAATAATGAGATAGTCCAGGAACCCCAGGCATCACCCTTGAGGGTGGGTATTCAGGGGCTTTGAGGCAGAAAATATTGGTGAGTCTTACCAGAAGGATGTTATTCCAGCTCCACAGGATGGTTCATCTCCATCCTGCTTTCCAAACTGACCACCACTTACCTTGGAAAACAGGACAGTATCTTCTGGGGCTGCTATTTCTCCTTCAACACTTGGCAGTATTTGATCATTCTCCTTCCTGCTCATGTGGGCTGATGTTCAACAAGGCTACTCTTTGTCCTCGTTTCCGTGGAACCGTCTCTTCCCCTGTCTGCTCACCAACAATCTAATGGTCAGACTTTCATTGTGTCTTTGCTTCCCCACATCTTTTTCTGAGGCTGGTTATATTCTCTCCTCAGCTATTACAGTGCTTTCATTAAGCACTAACGGGAACTCCCCACAGTGAGAAAGCAAAACACAAACTGACTATAACGTATGTACAAGGTTTAACTCTAATGGGACTGCTAGAATTACAGCTCCCTCCTCCTCTTTCTTCTGTTCTTTGTTCTTCTTCTTCTTTATATTTTGCAGAATTTCAAAAAAACCTATTTGCAGGGCAAGAATAGAGACGCAGACACAGAGAAGGGACTTGTGGACACAGTGGGGGAAGGAAAGGGTGAAATGAACTGAGAGAGTAGTCCTGACTACTACAGTGTAAAATAGACAGCTAGTGGGAAGCTGCTGTATAACACAGGGAGCTCAGCTCGGTGCTCTGTGATGACCTAGAAGGTCATGACCTAGTGGGATGGGGGGTGTTGGGTGTTAGGCTCAAGAGGAAGGAAATATATATATATATATATATACATATAGCCAATTCACTATATGTATATATTTATATTTCCTCCCTCTTGAGCCTAACACCCAACACCCCTCATCATATAGCCAATTCACTTGGAGAAGGCAATGGCACCCCACTCTAGTACTCTTGCCTGGAAAATCCCATGGACAGAGGAGCCTGGTGGGCTGCAGTCCATGGGGTCGCTAAGAGTCGGACATGACTGAGCGACTTCACTTTCCCTTTTCACTTTCATGCATTGGAGAAGGAAATGGCAACCCACTCCAGTGTTCTTGCCTGGAGAATCCCAGGGATGGGGGAGCCTGGTGGGCTTCCATCTATGGGGTCGCACAGAGTCGGACACGACTGAAGTGACCTAGCAGCAGCAGCAGCCAATTCACTTTGTTGTACAGCAGAAACTAACACACCATTGTAAAGCAATTATGCTCCAATTTACAAAAAATAAAAAGTAGACACCTACTGCAAAAAAATAAATTATTTTTCATAATATGAAAACAGAGGCTTCAGTTTATTGCATTTCCTTTCCCAAATATTAGTCACTCAGTCAGTTCAGTTCAGTTGCTCAGTCGTGTTCGACTTTACAACCCCATGAACTGCAGCACGCCAGGCCTCCCTGTCCATCACCAACTCCCAGAGTCCACCCAAACCCATGTCCATTGAGTTGGTGATGCCATCCAACCATCTCATCCTCTGTCGTCCCCTTCTCCTCCTGCCCTCAATCTTTCCCAGCATCGGGGTCTTTTCAAATGAGTCAGCTCTTCGCATTAGGTGACCAAAGTATTGGAGTTTCAGCTTCAACATCAGTCCTTCCAATGAACACCCAGGACTGATCTCCTTTAGGATGGACTCATTGGATCTCCTTGCAGTCACTAAGCATACACTATACTAAGATTGAAACTGAATAATGGCCCATTCTCTGGCATATCTCACACCCAATAAGACCTGGCTAAATCCTCTTCTTGACTGCCTGTTGTCAGTGACATCATTCAGAATTCCATGATCTCACTCACTTCAGCCAGATTTATATTTTTATTACTTATTAATTTTAATTTTTTTGGCCTTGCCATACAGCATGTCAGATCTTAGTTCCCTGATCAGGAATCGAATCTATGCCCACTGGGGTGGAAGCACTGGAATCATGAAGTCTTAACCACTGGACCACCAGGGAAGTCCCAGAGTTATACTTTTTAAAATGCAGCTCTGGTCACTAAAAGGTTGGGTAGATTTTGGTAATTCTCCATAGTCTGAAGAATTAAGTGAGGTGTTATTATGTATACTTGTATGTGTATCAAGAAAGCCCTTTTATATCCTCAAAACAAATGACTACTTCAGAACTTGAAAAATTTTTATTTGTGTACAGGCTCATTTATATCTTATGTTTAGGATCATTAATGTTTATATCACATAGAAAGAGAGATTAGTGAAGTAGAAATAAAGTGTATAATAGAAAGAACGAGGTCAAAATTTAGTTCTTCAATAGATGCAGTCTTACATGTAGAAGACAAAGCTATAAAACTTTTAAAGGAAAGTACAAGAGAATATGGTTATGACTTTGGCATATGGGAAGAATTCTTACCCAAGACACACAACGCACACTCCAGAGAACAAGGCTGATACACTTCACTACATTAAGAATTTGTGTTTAACAAAAGGCCCATTAATAAAGTGATGGGGCAATGTATGCAATCCAGAATATATAAATAGTTTTAACTGATGAATTAGAAAAAGAACATTGCTCATAGAAAAAATAGGCAAAATTTTGAACAGGTATCAAATAGAAAGAGGCTTCCCAGGTGGCTCAGTTTTAAAAAGATCCATCTGCCAGTGCAGGAGATGCGGGTTTGATCCCTGGGTCTGGAAATCCCCTGGAGAAGGAAATGGCAACCCACTCCAGTATTCTTTCCTGGGAAATCCTATGCACAAAGGAGCCTGGTGGGCTACGGTCCACGGGGTTGCAGAGTCAAACATGATTGAAGTGATTAAACAACAACAAGTACAAAATATGAGTAAATATTGAGATACTATGAAAGGCAATTAACAGCTTCTGATATACAGTAAGAATGTTAGTTGATATTAGAGTCATCATTAATAAAACCATGTTGTGGTATATGTGATAAAGCAAAGTGTTTCCATAGAACTAATTAAAAAATCAGTAAATAAAAAGATGAAACAGTAGAGTAACTTGGGAAAAGACAGAAACCGAAAATTTAAGGAAAACAAAACTTAAGAATTTAGAAGTTAAATATAAGGAAATTGGGGTGCGGGGCAAAAGAATGCTATATCAGGACCTCGACAGGTAATATTAAAAGTTTAAAACATTAACAGTCTATGGAGAAATTAAAACAATCACGAGAGATAAAACCACTTGCTCAGAACTTACAGTGATCTAATTATGTCAAGGTTAAACTACTGAAGGGTGAATAATAAAAATGAAAAGATAAATAATTAAAAGGAAACATAAAGCAAATTAACAAATAAAAAATATGAGGAGCTCACTTATAATTCAAAAAAATATTTATTTGCATTTTTGCCTGTCCCAGGAAAAGTGCTCACTGCTGGAAATGAAAGCTCAGACATCAAAGGAAATAAAAATAGTGCCAAGATTAAATTATTAAAGGGTAAATAATAAAGACATAAAATATTTAAAGGACAAATAGACACACATTTTAAAGGACTGTAAAAATGAGAGATAAAAGAGATTATGAAACTCTGAAAGCTTAATAGGTTAAAGTGAGATGAGACAAATTAAAGCACTTTAAAAGAAATATATTAGTCCAACATTAAGAAAACAAAAAACTTAGTGGTAAGAGTGCTGGATGGCATCACTCTCTCGATGGACGTGAGTCTCAGTGAACTCCGGGAGCTGGTAATGGACAGGGAGGCCTGGCGTGCTGCGATTCATGGGGTCACAAAGAGTCGGACACGACTGAGCGACTGATCTGATCTGATCTGAAGAGTGCATGTTGGGAGTGATCACTTACTGGTGGTATGGCCACGAGCATACCACTAATCTGCCTCCTACTTGTCAGATTTGTAAAAAGTGGATCATCATGGTTCCTATTTGGGAGCGGGGTGGGTTGTGGGGATCAAGTAAGGTCACAGATATAAAGCAATGGACCCAGTGCCTGGCTAAGGTCAGCTCTTGACAACAGTTAATCATTCCCTAAAATAATTTACAAATGACTGATTTTGGAAGTTATAGGATGGGCTTCCACGTGGCTCAGTGGTAAAGAATCTGCCTGCCAACACAGGAGATGAAGGTTTGATCCCTGGGTCAGGAAGATCCCCTGGAGGAGAGCATGGTGACCCACTCTGGTATTCTTCTCTGGAGAATCCCATGGACAGAGAAACCTGGTGTGTTTTGGTCCATAGGTTCACAGAGTTGGACACGACTGAAGTGACTTAGCATGCATGCGTGCAACCAACAAGGACCTATTGTATAGCACAGGGAACTCTGCTCAAGGTTATGTGGCAGCCTGGATGGGAGAGGAGTTTGGGGGAGAATGGATACATGTACATGTATGGTTGAATTGAGTCCCTTTGCTGTCCACCTGAAACTATCACAACATTGTTAATTAGCTATACTCCAATATAAAATTAAAAGTCATAAAAGGAAACAACCCTCTGCCCCACACATCCTTCCTTTGCATGTCTTGCTCAGTGTCAGCCTGCAAGGAGTTTCACCATGTGGTCAGGACAGACTGCAAAAATCACCCCCTGTAATACTAAGCGAGCAGAGACAAATGAAAACAGTCCATCTGGGCTTGGTGTTTTCTTGCTCTTTTCCCTAAACTTTACTTTCAGCTCTACAATCTCACAGGAAAAGAAAAGGAGCTTTATCTTAGGATATGAATACTTCAGGATGATTTGCACATGGACATTTGTATATGGCATTGAAATATGTTAAAAGTGAATAAAAGATAGCAAATTGGCAAAGGTCTGTCTCAAATCACAGAGGAAAACAACTTTCAGGGATTGCTAAGTGGGAAAGTAATATCTTAAGTGATCTTACAGTCAGGAATATTGGCAATGTCAAGAGTGTTCCATTTTATTCTCCAGCAGAAGCAGAATTTGCAAGCAAATTTGGCATAGAGAAAGATCCTAAAGTGCCTTCTTAACTCTGCACATTTTCTCTCATGCAAAGTGCCAATAAAGAAAATGAAAGAGTTCAAGGAGGTACAAAGAGGGAATGAATTCTAGTTTGCTGTCCACACAGCACTGGGGAAAATGAAGCAGGCAGATGTATGTGTTGGCATTGCACAAGAGGATGTCTTTATTTATTTTAAAAGTTTTATTAGTTTCTGTCAGTGTCAGACTTCTTCAGACAGCATCTATAAGTCATTTTAAAACAGCAGAAATTATCCCAGTTGAGAGATCCTGTCTACTTTGTCGACATACAGCTGGAATCTGTAAGTGAAATATCTTGAATCTGGTGAAAACATGGAGACATGGCAATCTGAGGCCACGTATTCATAGATGTATTCTTCTCACATGTGTGGCATAAAATGACCATGGATGAGGAAGGGTTTGTACCATCACTTGTATTCCAGAAACTTCAAAAACATATTACAAACCATGATGAAGTTAAGGTGACACCTTAACGCACAGTTGAATTTCCTTTAAGGGGAAACAATGCATAGTCAAATTTCAGGAGAAGGAATTTAGTCCACCTGGGTAAAGTCTGTCCCTTACAAGTTTCATTGAAATAACCAGAGAAATACATAAATAGGTGGAGAAAACCAGCCTCAGGACTTAGAAAGGGAAAATGACCTCAGTATGCTAGAAACTTTGGGGAACTCCTACATGACAGACACACACGGGACCAGATCGAGGGAGCACCGACCACCCTGCAACCTTTGAAAGCCTCAAGTTCACAGCTTAGACTGGGAATGATGGAACCATGGGCCACTGGAGAGACAAGGTGGGTATCTCCAGAACCTCAGTGCAATGCTTGGTGCTGATGGGAAGAAGAGGGTCATCTTTTGGCTGCCTTTTTGCAAGATTTTATGTTTCAAACTATGGTCCTACAGGAGACTCTTAACAGTCCCTTGGATAACAAGGAGATCAAACCAGTCAATCCTAAATTAAATCAACCCTGAATATTCTTTGGAAGGACTGATGCTGAAGCTGAAGCTCCAATACTTTGGCTACCTGGTGTGATGAGCTGACTCTTTGGAAAAGACTCTGATGCTGGGAAAGGTTGAGGGCAGGAGGAGAAAGGGGTGACAAAGAATGAAATGTTTGAGTGGCATCACTGACTCAATGGACATGAGTTTGAGCAAACTCCAGGAGATAGTGAAGGACAGGGAAGCCTGGCATGCTGCAGTCCATGGGGTCGCAAAGAGTCAGACATGACTTAGCGACTGACAGCTAAGCCAACAACAATAACAGAATAGCAGGCTGTGAGTAGCCATCTGTGACCCTAAGAAGAGGTGTTTATCTCTACTTCTTACCCAGAATTGAATTTGAGTAACCCAGCACTCATCTCACATGCTAGTAAAGTAATGCTCAAAATTCTCCAAGCCAGGCTTCAGCAATACGTGGACTGTGAACTTCCAGATGTTCAAGCTGGTTTTAGAAAAGGCAGAGGAACCAGAGATCAAATTGCCAACATCTGCTGGATCATCGAAAAAGCAAGAGAGTTCCAGAAAAACAGCTATTTCTGCTTTATTGACTATGCCAAAGCCTTTGACTGTGTGGATCACAATAAACTGTGGACAATTCTGAAAGAGATGGGAATACCAGACCACCTGACCTGCCTCTTGAGAAACCTATATGCAGGTCAGGAAGCAACACTTAGAACTGGACATGGAACAACAGACTGGTTCCAAATAGGAAAAGGAGTACATCAAGTCTGTATGTTGTCACCCTGCTTATTTAACTTATATTCAGAGTACATCATGAGAAACGCTGGGCTGGATGAAGCAGAGGCTGGAATCAAGATTGCTGGGAGAAATATCAATAACCTCAGATATGCAGATGACACCACCCTTATGGCAGAATGTGAAGAAGACTAAAGAGC
>NW_011494727.1:3718777-3723171 GCF_000754665.1 Bison bison bison
GGAGATCAGTCCTGGGTGTTCATTGGAAGGACTGATATTGAAGCTGAAACTCCAATTCTTTGGCCACCTAATGCAAAGGGCTGACTCATTTGAAAACACCCTGATGCTGGGAAAGATTGAGGGCAGGAGGAGGAGGGGATGGCAGAGGATGAGATGGCTGGATGGCATCACTGACTCAAGGGACATGAGTTTGGGTGAACTCTGGGAGTTGGTGATGGACAGGGAGGCCTGGTGTGCTGCGGTTCATGGGGTGGCAAAGAGTCGGACACGACTGAGTGACTGAACTGAACTGAACCCAGCTCTGAATCTGTCCTTTGCATATTATCCCTAGCCTCACTGAACTGGGTGGCCAGGGTCATGGGCTTCAGTAGACATATAAGTACCCTAGGATGATGCCAGGGGTTTTAAGGTGTCAGGCTCAAAGGGCATCCTTCTTGCTCAATTGCGTGTGTGCTCAGTCACTTCAGTCATGTCCAACTCTTTGTGACCCTATGGACTGTAGCCCACCAGGCTCCTCTGTCCATGGGATTCTCCAGTCAAGAATACTGGAATGGGTTGCTACGCCCTCTTCCAGGGGCTCTTCCTGATCCAGGGATTGAACCCACGTCTTCTGTGGCTCCTTCACTGGAGGCAGGTTCTTTACCATTGAGCCCCCGGGGAAGCCCTCTTGCTTGACTAAACGGGCAAAGTGCTACCTGTGGTCAGAGGAACACTGATCAAAAAGACAACAGATGCTGCCTCTGGGCTCACATGGTGGTCAGGCTCCCTGCTTATGGGCAAGTCAGACCATCTGTGCCAGTGACCTAGTTGCTACACTTAGTGTGCCCCTGCCCCAGCCTCTGCTGGCTCCTCTGTCCATCACTTCCCTCCTGGCGTTCCCCCATCTTTCAGGTCCCCGGTTAATGTATGTGTGTATGTGTTTGTGTGTAGGATGGGGTCAAAGGAGAAAGTGTTGCCTTCGTGGGTTGGCTTTTTTTTTTCTGCTGCTGCTGCTAAGTCGCTTCAGTCGTGTCCGACTCTGTGCGACCCCATAGACGGAAGCCCACCAGGCTCTGCCATCCCTGGGATTCTCCAGGCAAGAACACTGGAGTGAGTTGCCATTTCCTTCTCCAATGCATGAAAGTGAAAAGTGAAAGTGAAGTCGCTCAGTCGTGTCCGACTCTTAGCGACCCAATGGACTACAGCCCACCAGGCTCCTCTGTCCATGGGATTTTCCAGGCAAGAGTACTGGATTGGGTTGCCATTGCCTTCTAAAGACTGTCTAATCTTTCACTCTGTTTTCTCTCCAGATGTGTGTCTTTGATATCAAAGCCAATAGCAGCTACTTCTATCTCTTTCTACTGTCACGCTGTCCTTCAGAAATAATGAGCAGAGAATAAATCAGCTCCTGCATAGAAAGGGTTGGGGGTTAAACACAAAGATGAAGAAAATGTTGGCCAAGTGGGGAGGAATCTACACATATTTTGAAAATATTATCCTGCCACATATTTGATTGAAAAAATATCTTTATTTTGAAAGCCTAAGTTAAAATCCTATCTATATAAATTGTAATCCTAAATTATAATCCTATCTATGATGGGGGAAACCAGAGAAACAGAACCAAAAATCAATTCCTTATAATGAATCTCTTTGTAATATAATATATAAAATAACTATCTGCTCTCCTGGTTCTCCAGCTTATCAAATACAGATCTATATGTATACAGTTGACCCTTTGCATCCATGGGTTCTACACCCATGGACTAAACTAACCATGACTAGAAAACGTTTGAAAAAATATAGAAAGTTCCAAAAAGCAAAATTTGAATTTACCATGTGCTATTTACATAAAATACTTTTTTGTTTTTAACGTTTACATAGCACTTGGGCTTCCTAGGTGGAGTTAGTGGTAAAGAATCTGCCTGCCAATGCTGGAGCCGCAGGAGACATGGGTTTGATACATGGGGTGGGGCAGGGGAGATCCCCTGGAGAAGGAAATGGCTACTCACTCCAGTATTCTTGCCTGGAGAATTCCATGAACAGAAGAGACTGGTGGGCTACAGCCCATGGGGTTGCAAAGAATTGGACATTACTGAGCAACTATCACATAGCCTCTCATTAGAGGAAAGGTCAAGACATATTTTGCGGTCTAAAATGTTATAATGATACACTCTTTAAGATGTTTGAATCTTCGTACAACTATTTTCCATAGTAAAAAAAACACATGTGATCAAATATACCCATTGTTTTTCTTTTTAAAATATTTATTTGTTTGGCTGCGCTAGGACTTAGTTGCAGCAAATGGGATCTAGTTCCCTGACCAGGGATCAAACTCGAGTCCCCTGCATTGGAGTGCGGAGTCTTAAGGCCACTGGATCATCACCAAAGTTCTGCTCACTGGTTTTCATTTATTACTCTGAATTTCTTGTCTGAGTCAGAAAGATCTCTCCTAGTTTTCTTAATCTTGCTATTTGTTTTAAATATTTTTTTTCAGTATGAATTTTATTAATCCAAATCGAAGGGATTCTGTTTGGAACTTTATTAAATTCACATATGAATGTCATCCAGTGAGGTAAGAACTGAATCCATTGTCCTCCTTATAGCCTCCAAGACCCCATGTGAGCGGTCACTGTCCATCTCTCCATTTCACTTCCTGTCCTCCTCTGGCCTCAAGCCTCACCGGAATTTGTTGGTTTCCTCCAATACTCCACGTTTCTTTCTGGTAGGACCCTTCAGATTCTCTCCTTCCTTTGCCCAGAACTCTCTTCTGCAATCCATCACCTGTGGGCTCCTTCTCATCATTCATGTTTCATTTGAAACATCACAGCAGAGAGAAGCGCCCTCTGCTCTGAAACTGTGAGAGGCACTCCACCAATCTACTCTTTATCAATTGACTCTTGTTAACTTGTCATCTTACTTATTAGCATCTGAAATTATTCTAGGGATCATTTGTTTACCTCTCTATGGCCTGTCTCCTCAAACAGAATAAAAGCATCAAAACTTGTTTCTGCCTAGTTCACTGTGTTTCTAGCATTTAGAAAAAGATCTGGAATTAGTGGGATCCCAATACTTGTCTAATGGCAGAAAGTAAAGAGGAACTAAAGAGCCTCTTGATAAGAGTGAAAGAGGAGAGTGGAAAAGCTGGCTAAAAACTCAACACTTAAAAAACTAAGATCATAGCATTGAGTCCCATCACTTCATGACAAATAGATGGGGGAAAAGTAGAAACAGTGACAGATTTTATTTTCTTGGGCTCCAAAATCACTGTGGATGGTGACTGTAGCCACAAAATTAAAAGATGCTTCCTTGCAAGAAAAGCTATGATGAACCTAGACAACATATTAAAAGGCAGAGACATCACTTTGCTTTCAAAGGTCCGTCTAGTCTATGGTTTTTCCACTAATCACGTACAGATGTGAGAGTTGGACCATAAAGAAGGCTGAGCACCGAAGAACTGATGCTTCTGAATTGTGATGCTGGAAAAAACTCTTTAGAGTCCCTTGGAAGGCAAGGAGATCAAACCAGTCCATCCTAAAGGAAATCAATGCTGAATATTCATTGGAAGGACTGATGCTGAAGCTGAAGCTCCAATACTTTGGCCACCTGATGGGAAGAGCCAGCTCGTTGGAAAAGACCCTGGTGCTGGGAGAGACTGAGGGCAGGAGGAGAAAAGGGTGACAGAGAATGAGATGGTAGGATAGTATCACTGAGTCAATGGACATGAGTTTGCACAAACTCCAGGAGATAGTGAAGGACAGGGAATTCTGACGTGCTGCAGTTCATGGAGGTGCAAAGAGTCAGACACAACTTAGTTATGAACAACAGCAAAATACTTGTTCAGTTGTGTCTCATTCTTTGCGACCTCATGGACTGTAGCTCACTGGGCTCCTCTGTCCATGGGATTCTCCAGGCAATAATAGTGAAGTGGGTTGCGATTTCCTTCACCACGGGATCTTCCCAACTAAGGGACTGAACTTTCATCTCTTATGACTCCTGCATTGACAGGCAGATTCTTTACCACTGAGTCACCAGGGAAGCCCGTATGCTACAAATTACAGGGTGGCAATGAATGAAAGTTTCTGTTTTCATCCTAAATGTTCCACTTCATGTGTGACCGAGAGATGCTCATTTTCTCTTATCTGGGTCTCAGTTACCTCAATTATGAGGTGAGAGGGCTGAACTGGATTCCAAGATCTCTTCCAATACACTGCTGGGAAGTTGGAGATTTCGCAGTGTTTTATGTTAAATCCCCACTAGGGGACAGCATTTGCATAGTTAAATAGAAACTCTGCCACAAGCTGAGTTGAGCCTGGATTTGCAAAATTATTAGAACCTAGAACGGGGGAGCCTGGTGGACTGCCGTCTATGGGGTCGCACAGAGTCGGACACGACTGAAGCGACTTAGCAGCAGCAGC
>NW_011494727.1:3723271-3730370 GCF_000754665.1 Bison bison bison
TATACCATTATTTATTGGAGTTCCTCTGGGCCTCCCAACAGCCACTCTAAGAGGCCAATCCCCGAGTGTCCCGACAGGGAGGCTTTGTCACCAGCTTTGAGCCTGTTCTTTTTTTTAAAAAATTTTATTGAATTATAGTTGCTTTATGATGTTGTTAGTTTTCACTATACAGCAAAGTGAATCAGCTGTGAAAGTGAAAGTGTTAGTCGCTCATTTGTGTCCAACTCTGTGTGACCTCATGGACTGTAGCTCGCCAGGCTCCTCTGTCCATGGAATTCTCCAGGCAGGAATATTGGAGTGGGTTGCCATTTCCTTTGCCAGGGTATCTTCCTGACCCAGGGATCAAACCCATGACTCCTTCATTGGCAGGCAGGTTCTTTACCACCTGAGCCACTAGGGAAGCCCAGTGGAACTCCAATAAATAATGGTATACAGGAACCATTGAATGAAAAGTAATATGTATTATAGTTAAGCGTTCATGATATATTGCCCCATGCAATAGACAAGTTCTAGAAGAGCAAAACATAGTGATTCCTTTTAAGAGATGTTTACATGGTGGTGTGAATGAAGAACATGTGCCCGTAGAGAGCTGCCAAAACATTAACAGAGGTAAGTGATGCTTTTCTTTTTATTTCATGTATTGTGTTCATTCTTTTTTTTTAATTGAAGAATAGTTGATTTACAATGTTGTGTCAGTTTCACGTGTACAGCAAAGTGATTCAGTTATACATACATATATATCTCTCATTATTTCAATTTTTTCCCTTATAAGTTATTAGAAAATATTGAGTATTGCTCCCTGTCCAATACAGTAGATCATGTTGGTTTTCTATTTTATATATTGTAGTATGTATATGTTAGTCACCATGTGCATACTGTTTTTATAAAAACTCTTGTGCAGTGTATTAGGGTCCCCAGGGAAACAGAAAGAGCAAGATATGTGTATGTATATTTAAACTGCCTTGATGGCTCAGTTGGTAAAGAATCCCCCTGCAATGCAGGAGACTGCCTGCAAAGCAGGAGACCTTGGTTCAATCCCGGGGTCAGGAAATTACCCAAGAAAAGGAAATGGCAACCCACTCCAGTATTCTTGCCTGGAAAAACCCATGGGCAGAGGAGTCTGGAGGGCCACAGTCCATGGGGTCACAAGAATCAGAGAGGACTTAATGACTAACCCACCATGACCATATATATATAGGATTGGCCAAAAGGTTCATACAGGTTTTTCCCTAATATGTTATGAAAAACCCGAATGAATGTTTTGGCCAACCCAATGTATGCATGTGTATGTATATACTCACATCTCTGTGTGTGTGTATACATATATATACAACTAGAGAGAAGGATTTAGATGTTAATGTCATCCAAAGAATAACTTTACAGAAATGTGCAGAATAATACTTGGGAAAATATCTGGACACTGTGGCTCAGAAAAGCTGACACATAAAATCAACCATCCCAGGCAGCACCCAAGATAGGCTGATGTTGGTGCTGGTTGTGGGGTCCCTAAGAGTTTCAAAAGGACTCATTCCAGCAGATGATCTGGAGATGGGGTACAGGGGACATGGAGGGGTCCTGACTCTGGGTGGGTGCTATTTGGGTTTTGCTTCACTTGGCCAGCTAGAGAAAATTGGGATCCCATCGAGAGAATTTATAAAGAAAAATAAGGAGTTTCAGCTTCTCTAATAGCAAGAGGAGGTCCCAAGGATTTTGGATTCTTTTGGTATACCGGACAAAATTTGAATTTTCATGTATAATGGCAGACTTCACACACACAACTGAAGACAGAAGCTTGTATCTCTTACATGGGTTTGGTCTGTTTCAATGCCTTCAATATGGTGCCTTTGTCTGCACACCCTTTAAGGTCTTCTTATGTTTCCTTACCCGACACCAGCACACCTGACTAGAAGCAGTGGCCTGTTATTGGTTTTAAAGGTACTGCTGCTGCTGCTGCTAAGTCGCTTCAGTCGTGTCTGACTCTGTGTGACCCCATAGACGGCAACCCACCAGGCTCCGCCGTCCCTGGGATTCTCCAGGCAATAACACTGGAGTGGGTTGCCATTTCCTTCTCCAATGCATGGAAGTGAAAAGTGAAAGTGAAGTCGCTCAGTCATGTCCGACTCTCAGCGACCCCATGGACTGCAGCCTACTAGGCTCCTCCATCCATGGGATTTTCCAGGCAAGAATACTGGAGTGGCGTTCCATGGCCTTAACCTACAATAAAGGCAGCCTATGTTAAAAAAAAAAAAAGAAAAAAACCAATTGTGTATATTCGCAATATTTTCTGTTCCCATTTTGGGCCCTGATGCAGGAAAATTAGGACACAACATCTGGTTCAAGTGAAATTAATTCAATGTAGGTCATTACAGTCCAGTTGGTAGAACCGCCTTGCTCACCCTTCCTATAGAAAAGCCCACTGTCCTCTCCTCTGCTGTTGCTAGCATCCTTCCTCAGCCACAGTCCAAAGAGGGCAGGGTGTTCTGCTCCATAGCATTTGTGGTCCTGAGCGTGCCTCCTGAGGATGCCGCAGCCTGTGGGTTGTTCCCACAGAGGCACTGGCTAGGTCATCATGGCTCCCCCTGGGCTGGCAGCTCCTCTTGCTTTGGGAGCCATGGTGTCAAGTCTTCCCAGAGCAATGCCAGAGGGAGCCCTTTTTCCTCTCCCTACTTCCATCAGGAACAGAGGTCCAGGAAAGAGAGCTACAGACCCAGTTGAGCCTAAGCCAGCCTGCCCCTCACAACTTTCCCTCTGAAGCCAGGCTCCTTTCCCATGAACAATTAGTCTTAATGACAAGTGACAGAGGTTCTAGAACTGGGATCCTAGTGAGATCTGCAGTGAAAATCACTCAGTCATGTCTGACTCTTTGTTACCCCACGGACTATATAGTCCACGGAATTCTCCAGGCAAGAATACTGGAATGGGTAGCCTTTCCCTTCTCCAGGGGATCTTCCCACCCAGGGATTGAACCCAGGTCTCCCATAATGCAGGCGGATTCTTTACCAGCTGAGCCACCAGGGAAACCCAGAGATCTGGAGAAGAAGTGATAAATAATGGAAGCTATCAAACCATAGCAGCAGGGTTGATTCCTATTAGTGTGCGAAGCTGAAAGCACAATGGAGGGACCCGCGCTCCTTTTGGCAGGACTCTTCTTGTGTTGCTCTTCCTGAGCACCCTGAGACGTCCACACACAGAGTTCAGGAGGAGAAGTTATCTGCAACCCCTCCTTCAGGCTCTCTTTGTGTTTCCCCCTGAATTGTTTAGCTAACTGTCCTCTGGGCAGGGAACTTTCAGTCACAGAAGCTTCTAATTGAGATCTCTTCAAAATGGAATTCAGCAAACGTAGGTGTGGTCCATTTGGTTTGCTTACCCTGGGTCGACCACCATGTTCATAGAAGAATTTCCAAGTTCAGTGTTTATCTTGGGAGTATGCTGAAAGTTGAGACACTCATGTGTTTGCCTTGCCTCACCTGAGATCGGAGGCTTAGGAAAGAGGCGAACTTAATTTTCGAATCCTTGACTGTCCAAGTTGTACAAGAGGTTGTTGGCTACAACCTGCCTTAAGGATCTGTCTCCCTAAGCTGGTCTTTCACTCGCTAGCCACACTCATCTAAGTGGATGACCGTTTCTCCCTTTCCTGATCTGCTTTTCTTCTTTACAGTTTTCTCCATCTAACACATTATGGATGCTTATTTCAGTCATTGTGTTCATCATCTCCCTCCAATTCCTGCTATAAGATGTCATCACAAGGGTAGGAAATTTATTTGTTTTGTCCAGTGTCATAACCCCAGAGATGGATACAGGGGCTCTCAAGTAATACCTGCTGAAACATGGATGGACCTAGAGATTGTCATACTTAGTGAAGTAAATCAGACAAAGAGAAATATCTAATGATATGTTATTGCTTATAGGTGGAATCTAAAAAGAAATGATACATATGAACTTATTTATAAAACAGAAACAGGCTCATAGGCCTAGAGAATGAAATGAACTCCCAAGTTATGGTTGCTAAGGGGAATGATGGAAGAGAGAGTTAAGAAGTTTGGGATGGACGTGAACACTCTGCTATATCTACAATGGATAACAAACAAGGACCTACTGTATAGCACAGGGAACTCTGCTCAATATTATGTAACAACATAAATGGGAAAAGAATTTGAAAAAGAATAGATACACATATATGTATAATTGAATCACTTTGCGGTACACCTGAAACTATCACAGCATTATTAATCAACTTTATTCCAATTTAAAATAAACAGTTTAAAAAGAGGAAAAACAGAAAAGAAAAAAAAGGGAAATACTTATGGAAAAACAAATGAATCAACATAATTCAATACCATGCCTAGTTCTGTCTTCTGTGCTTTAAGATAATAAATCAAATCTTATCTCATTGGAAATAATTCTCTTTGTTATTTGTCAAGTATTAGCAAACATAAATTTCCATCAGCCTAGGAAAAGCTAGGTGGTCAGTCTTTATAGAAGGGAGCTTTTATTGAATGAACAGTGATAAAGCTCAGGGAGTGTTCAGGCACTTTTCCAGGGACATTTCAAATTTTAGCTTTTATTAACAGCCCTTTGAGGTAAGCATTGTTGTTATCAGCCCAATTTACAGATGGGGAAGGGAAGCTCAGAGTGGTTAAGCAAATTGTTGAAGAAGACATGAAGATCCCCTGGAGGAGGAAATGGCAACACACTCCATATATACTTGCCTGGGAAATCCCATGGACAGAGGAGCCTGGTGGGCTGCAGTCCATGGGGCCGTAAGAGTTGGACTCTACTGAGTGACTGACACTTTTACTTTCCAGGTGAACAGCTGTTCATGGTATTTAGTAAATTTCTGTTGAATTTCATGATATGGGTGCACCATGGTTTATCCATCCTGCCCCTGGACATTGGTGTGTTTCTAATACTTCTAATATTTTCACGTGACCACTATAAGACATTTATAGACATATATTTTGGGACATCTTTAACTATTTACTTAGAATCATGATGAAGACCAGAATGGCTTGGTCTCAGGATGTTTATAGTTTCAAAGTCCTTGATCTATATTGCCAAGTTGAACTCCAGAAAAGCTGGAGCTAGTTATATATTCACAGGCAGCATATAATTGTGCCTGATTCTCTTTAATTCTCCCTCAACCCATAAGTTTAGCAGAATTCTTTTTCAAATTCTAAAAAAATATATTAGGAGGAATTTTACTCAATGAGCCCAAAGTTTATAAGTAAGTGTGTAAGAATGTTCACGATAAGACAGGACTTACCCTGCAGGGTATTAAAATTTATTACCAAGCTTCAAACAATCTGAATGACTGGCACTGGCACCAGAATCGATTCATCAGACCCTAAATATCACTAGGGCATGCATGTCGTTTATGTGCATGTGTTTGCTATAATCTAGTGTGTGCTAGTCTGAGCATTCTTTGGCATTGCCTTTCTCTGGGATTGGAATGAAAATTGACCATTTCCAGTCCTGTGGCCACTGCTGAGTTTTCCAAATGTGCTGGCATATTGAGTGCAGCACTTTCACATCTTTCAGGATTTGAAATAGCTCAACTGGAACTCCATCACCTCCACTAGCTTTGTTTGTAGTGATGCTTTCTAAGGCCCACTTGACTTCACATGCCAGGATGTCTGGCTCTAGATGAGTGATCACACCATCGTGATTATCTGGGTCATGAAGATATTTTTGTACAGTTCTTCTGTGTATTCTTGCCACCTCTTCTTGATATCTTCTGCTTCTGTTAGGTCCATATCATTTCTGTCCTTTATCGAGCCCATCTTTGCATAAAAGGTTCCCTTGGTATCTCTAATTTTCTTGAAGAGATCTCTAGTCTTTCCCATTCTGTTGTTTTCCTCTATTTCTTTGCATTGATTGCTGAGGAAAGCTTTCTTATCCTCTTTTTGCTATTCTTTGGAACTCTGCATTCAGATGCTTATATCTTTCCTTTTCTCCTTTGCTTTTCACTTCTCTTCTTTTCCCAGCTATTTGTAAGGCCTTCTCAGACATCCATTTTACTTTTTTGCGTTTCTTTTCCATGGGGATGGTCTTGATCCCTGTCTCCTGTACAATGTCACGAACCTCAGTCCATAGTTCATCAGGCACTCTATCTATCAGATCTAGGCCCTTAAATGTATTTCTAAGTTCCACTGTATAATCATAAGGGATTTGATTTAGATCATACCTGAATGGTCTAGTGTTTTCCCTACTTTCTTCAATTTCAGTCTGAATTTGGCAATAAGGAGTTCATGGTCTGAGCCACAGTCAGCTCCTGGCCCTGTTTTTGTTGACTGTATAGAGCTTCTCCATCTTTGGCTGCAAAGAATATAATCAATCTGATTTCGGTGTTGATCATCTGGTGATGTCCATGTATAGAGTCTTCTCTTGTGTTGTTGGAAGAGGGTATTTGCTATGACTAGTGCATTTTCTTGGCAAAACTCTATTAGTCTTTGCCATGCTTCATTCTGTATTCCAAGGCCAAATTTGCCTGTTACTCCAGGTGTTTCTTGACTTCCCACTTTTGCATTCCAGTCCCCTATAATGAAAAGGACATCTTTTTTTGGGTGTTAGTTCTAAAAGGTCTCGTAGGTCTTCATAGAACCGTTCAACTTCAGCTTTTTCAGCATTACTGGTTAGGGCATAGACTTGGATTACTGTGATATTGAATGGTTTGCCTTGGAAACGAACAGAGATCATTCTGTCGTTTTTGAGATTGCATTCAAGTACTGCATTTCAGACTCTTTTGTTGGCCATGATGGCTACTCCATTTCTTCTGACGGATTTCTGCCCGCAGTAGTAGATATAATGGTCATCTGAGTTAAATTCACCCATTTCAGTCCATTTTAGTTCACTGATTCCTAGAATGTCGATGTTCACTCTTGCCATCTCCTGTTTGACCACTTCCAATTTGCCTTGATTCATGGACCTGACATTCCAGGTTCCTATGCAATATTGCTCTTTACAGCATCAGACCTTGCTTCTATCACCAGTCACATCCACAGCTGGGTATTGTTTTTGCTTTGGCTCCATCCCTTCATTCTTTATGGAGTTATTTCTCCACTGATCTCCAGTAGCATATTGGGCACCTACTGACCTGGGG
>NW_011494727.1:3730470-3730916 GCF_000754665.1 Bison bison bison
AACTTCCAGATGTTCAAGCTGGTTTTAGAAAAGGCAGAGGAACCAGAGATCAAATTGCCAACATCTGCTGGATCATCGAAAAAGCAAGAGAGTTCCAGAAAAACATCTATTTCTGCTTTATTGACTATGCCAAAGCCTTTGACTGTGTGGATCATAATAAACTGTGGACAAATCTGAAAGAGATGGGAATACCAGACCACCTGACCTGCCTCTTGAGAAACCTATATGCAGGTCAGGAAGCAACACTTAGAACTGGACATGGAACAACAGACTGGTTCCAAATAGGAAAAGGAGTACATCAAGGCTGTATGTTGTCACCCTGCTTATTTAACTTATATGCAGAGTACATCATGAGAAACGCTAGACTGGAAGAAGCACAAGCTGGAATCAAGATTGCCGGGAGAAATATCAATAACCTCAGATATGCAGATGACACCACCCTTATG
>NW_011494727.1:3731016-3774722 GCF_000754665.1 Bison bison bison
GAAGAAGCACAAGCTGGAATCAAGATTGCCGGGAGAAATATCAATAACCTCAGATATGCAGATGACACCACCCTTATGGCAGAAAGGGAAGAGGAACTAAAAAGCCTCTTGATGAAAGTGAAAGTGGAGAGTGAAAAAGTTGACTTAAAGCTCAACATTCAGAAAATGAAGATCATGGCATCTGGTCCCATCACTTCACGGGAAATAGATGGGGAAACAGTGGAAACAGTGTCAGACTTTTTTTTGGGGGGGCTCCAAAATCACTGCAGATGGTGACTGCAGCCATGAAATTAAAAGATGCTTACTCCTTGGAAAGAAAGTTATGACCAACCTAGATAGCATATTCAAAAGCAGAGACATTACTTTGCCAACAAAGTCCATCTAGTCAAGGCTATGGTTGACTTGTGGTCACGTATGGATGTGAGAGTTGGACTGTGAAGAAAGCTGAGTGCCGAAGAATTGATGCTTTTGAACTGTAGTGTTGGAGAAGACTCTTGAGAGTCCCTTGGACTGCAAGGAGATCCAACCAGTCCATTCTGAAGGAGATCAGCCCTGGGATTTCTTTGAAGGAATGATGCTAAAGCTGAAACTCCAGTACTTTGGCCACCTCATGCAAAGAGTTGACACATTGGAAAAGACTCTGATGCTGGGAGGGATTGGGGGCAGGAGGAGAAGGGGACGACAGAGGATGAGATGACTGGATGACATCACTGACTCTATGAACGTGAATCTGAGTGAACTCCGGGAGTTGGTGATGGACAGGGAGGCCTGGCGTGCTTAGATTCATGGGGTTGCAAAGAGTCAGACATGACTGAGCGACTGAACTGAACTGAACTGAAGTGTGTGCTAAACCCAAAATTGCATATTGATGGGGCATAAATAGATTAATAAAAAATTAATGCCAGATAATAATATTATAGAAAGAATTAAGCAATATCTCTCTTCAACCTTCAACAAAACAAAAAAGAATATATTAAATAAAGTGAAATTTAGACCCCAAAATACAACATAGGTGTGCTGTGTTCAGTCACTTCAGTTGTGTCCGACTCCTTGCGACCCCATGGAGTTCAGCCTTCCAGGCTTCTCTGTCCATGGAATTCTCCAGGCAAGAACAGTGGAGTGGGTTGCCATTTCCTTCTCCAACAAGATAAGTGGATTTCCATAATTATGACATCGGGAAGGTTTTTCTAAGCATGAACTAAAGGCAGAAGTTATAATCAAAATGATTGATTGGTTTGTATTTCATAAATATTTATAAAACCATTAAGTAATTTTTAAAACAACTGAAAAAATCATACACGTTTGTAAAATATATGGCAGACGTTGATTCACTATGCATATTATATTAAAAGCTTCTACAAATTAATAAGAAAAATAGAGAAAAATTGGTGAATAATAATCAGTTTCCAAAGTTCTCTTACATACATAAATTAAAATTTATTTATCATAGATGCTTTACATTTAGTTATTTTAATTTTCTTTTAGTTTTACATCATTTCTTAAATAAAATATTTTAGTTTTATATAGATGTAATTCATTGAGCTTTAACTTCGTGACTTTTTGTCTAAATTCTAGATATTTGATGGTCAATTTAAGTTTTGAAAATATTTTGTTTTCTATAGTTTCTATATTTTAATTTTTATTCTTTAACGTGAATATATTTGGAAATTATTTTCCACGCTATGAGATGTAAAGCTAATTTTATCCTGGTTTGGGTCTTAATAGTTATACAACAATGCCCTAACTGTTTTTCCTTTGTCTATCTTTTCCTATCATACATTAATGAAGCAGTCCCCAACCTTTTTGGGATCAGGGACCAGTTTCATGGAAGACAATTTTTTCTGCTTATCGGGATTGAGGGGGATGGTTTCAGGATGATTCAAGAACATTACATTCATTGGGCACTTTATTTCTATTATTATTACATCAGCTCCACCTCAGATCATCAGCCATTAGAGCTCAGAGATTGGGGACCCCTGTATTAACGGACATTCATATATTCATTCAATATGATTTATTTAAAGTTTCAGTGGGCTATGTGGTTGCTTTATTAGCATGAATTTTAATTATTACTGCTTTAGAACATGTTTCTATATCTAGTAATAATATTTACCAACCTCAAATGAAACTCCTTTTCAATTTTAAATACATCTTTAGTTTGTTTTCCTAAGTCAACTTGGTAAATTTTCAGAAGATCTTGATATAGGTGTACATGTAAGTATAGGTGTAAGTGTAGATACATGTGCATATTTATAAGATATTTGTTAAGCTTAAGGGATGATTCACTGTGGGGTGAAATAGGTTAGGATTCCAAGTTGTTGTTGTTCAGTCGAGAAGTCAATGCCCAGCTCTTTGCAACCCCATGCAGCACGCCAGGTTCTTCTGTCCTCCAAACTCTGGGAGTTTGCTCAAATTCATGTCCATTGAGTCAGTGATGCTATCTAACCATCTTATCTTGCCTTCAGTCTTTCCCAGAATCAGAGTCTTTTCCAATGAGTCACGTCTTCGCATCAGGGGACCAAAGCATTGGAGCTTCAGCTTCAGTAACAGTCCTTCCAATGAATATTCAGGGTTGATTTCCTTTAGAACTGACTGGCTTGATCTCCTTGATGTCCAGGGGACTCTCAAGAGTCTTCTACAAGATTCCAAGGACATAGGGCAAAATTTACTTGATGATATCTGAGGTTTGGATCAGTTTTGAAAAAATTACATAAGATGGCTTTGATATCAGGAGAGAAGGAGGCAAGGAAGGAGGACAACAGGCATGAGCCTGCACAGGAGGGAGTCCAAGGGGCCAGCCTACAACAGGGTGCTCTTCCTAGTGAGCTGGGAGATGAGGTGCTCCTCAACCCACATCGAAAGAAGCTGGGTCCACAGGAGAGATTTTCAACAGAAGTTGTGTCACAAGGGGGACATTTTTCAGGGAAATAGAAGTGTTTGGGGAATAATAGAGATCAGTGCATAAATGCATGCATGCTTAATTCCTCAGTCGTGTCTGATTCTTTTGTGATCCCATACTGTAGCCTGCCAGGCTCCTCTGTCCATGGGATTTCCCAGGCAAGAGTACTGGAGTGGGTTGCCATTTCCTTCTCCAGAGGATCTTCCCAACCCAAGGATAGAAACTGTGTCTCCCTGTCTCCTGCATTGGCAAGCGGATTCTTTACTGGCTGAGCCATATCAGGAAAATCATGATAGAAGAGAAAGAACACTTACTTTTCTTTTTTTTGCAAACCATAATTCAGAAAGACACATATACCCCAATGTTAATTGCAGCACTAGTTACAATAGCCAAGACAAGGAAGCAACCTGAATGTCCATCAACAGAAGAATGGATAGAGAAGATGTGGCACGTATATATGGTGGAATATTACTCGGCCACAAAAAGGAACAAAACTACGTCATTTGTAGAGATGTGGACAGACTTAGAGTCTGTCATACAGAGTGAAGTATGTCAGAAGGAGAAAAACAAACACTATATTAATGAATATATGTGGAATCAAGAACCTATTTGCAAGGCAGGAATAGGGATGCAGACAGAGAATGGACATGTGAACACAGCGGGGGAGGGGGGTGGGATGAATTGGGGGATTAACATTGACATGCACAAACTGCCATGTGTAAAATAGCTACTGGGAAGCACAGGGAGCTCAGCTCAGTGCTCTGTGATGACCTAGAGGGGTGGGATGGGGGCGGGAGGGACGCTTAAGAGGGAGGGGATATATGTATACATATAGCTGATGCACTTTGTTGCACAGCAGAAACTAACACAACATTGCAAAGCAATTATACTCCTATATTAAAATAAATGAAATATTTTAAAAAAGAAAAAAAAAGGAAAAAAAATTTTTCACAGAGAAGCCACACCTAAAAGGGCCTGGTGAGCACACAATGATATTAGAATCTGGAGCTTATCCATCAGGAAGTTGGTACGGCCTCGATTTTATGATATAACATTTCAGTAATGCATGGGCTTGTTGGCACTCCAAGAACAAAATTCTTTATTCCAATGTAAACATATGAGTGCTGGTTACTATGCACCATTTTGGGGTGTGTCTTTGGTTTATAATGAACATGCCTCTGGGAAAGACGTAGGGGAGAGGCTGGGTGTGGGCTTTCTGAGATTGCCATGGGGAACTTTCTTCTCTTTGGGAGTAGAAACTTCGGTGAGCAAAAGCTGAGAAAAAGAGGTCAGGAGAGAATGGAGGAAAAGAGGATGTGATAACAGGCTCTGGGCTTCACCTCTAGAGCTCTATTCAGAGACATGATCTCATTCGTTTTTACAATGTCCTTATAAGATGAGCAGGAAGTGGTTGTCATCATCTGAACTAGGCAGAGAGATGAGAGCCCTTGGGGTCCACAGAGATCAGAACCTGAGAGGTGATTTGTTACAATAATCAGGAATATAATAAGGTGGGTTAGTAGCCACAGATGTCCACCCTCGTCTTAAAGAGAGACCTCCAGGGTGAAAGAGGAGACCTCTTAAAGTTAAGTTGTGTCTGACTCTGCGACCCCATGGACTGTAGCCCACCAGGCTCCTCTGTCCATAGGATTCCCCAGGCAAGAATACTGGAGTGGATTGCCATTTCCTCCTCCCGGAAATCTTCCACCCCAGGGATCGAACCCACATCTCCTGCTTGGTAGGCAGATTCTTTACCACTGAGCCACCAGGGGAGCCCCTTAAAGAGAACGGGATCATTATTTTAAAATAAAAGACTGTCATCATTGAGACAAGAATGCAAGAGGTTTTACAAAGACAACTGTCTCTCTCTGAATTTAACCATCTCATTTGCATGTGCTGACAGAGACCCAGAAGGGAGCTCTAACCATCAGTCGGCACAACCCCATCTCAGGATGAAAGGAGGCTTCAGCTCATGGCTTTGTGCCCAGAGAGGAAACATGAATCCCCGCTTAGAGGAAGGTGTGCTTTATCCAGCAACGGGAGCCGCTCTGGAGCTGGTTATTCAAATTTGGCAGGATGGACGGTGCGGTGTGGGGGCTGGGTTTGTAGATGAAAGGCCAGCAGTCAAGTGATTAGAGATGGGAGAATTTGATGCTCTTTGGGCAGAAGCCCTGGCCACAGCCTCCCCGCAGCAAATCACCCTGTGGCACTCCGCCCATCATAACAATGATGGAAATCTGCCAAGAGCCTTGCAGCCGACTGGCTTGCTCACACAGTCTGGCTTTTGTGTGTGTGCTGAAGAACGTTTGCCCTGATCTCAACAGGGAGGCATGTGTTGGGGGCTGAATAAGCCCACGTTAAATACCTTTATTAAGGTTCCTAGCATTTCTGCAGCTGAGCAGCAACATTAAACGTGTACTCCTAAAAGTGCGATGTGGAGGCTTAACCTTTCATGATGGAGGAGAATATGGGTCTCTTGATCACTACCCCCAAAACCCAAGGGCTCCAATGTCAGGGACTGGCAGCTTTCCTAAAGCAGTGTTTTTTTTTTTTTTCTTGCCCTAAGAAACCACAGCTGAGAATTTAACTATATCAGAGCTGGAGGGACTACTGGAAGAAACTGAAAAGTTTTGATTTTTTTTTTTTGAACAAAGTCTATGTTTTCCTTCATTTTCTTTTTCTTTTGTTTATACCCTGCAGCCATGGCATGACACTCCAGCTGTTTGCCAGCCAGACTCCATCCCTGAGGTGATAGCTACCAAGGCACTTTGCCCATAATTGGCACCTAATAAAAGTGTTGACTGATCACTTAATTAACCTCCTGTGTATTTCTCTTTTTTTCAAGCAACCTTTAGCAGACTCAACAACACAGTGGGTCTGTGTTAAGGATTAATCCACTCTTGTATTTCTGCCTTGGGTGGTGGTTTAGTCGCTCAGTTGTGTCTGACTCTTTGCGATCCCATGGACTGTAGCCCACCAGGCTCCTCCATGCATGGGATTCTCCAGGCAAAAATACTGGAGTGTGTTGCCATTTCCTTCTCCAGGGGATCTTCCCAACCCAGGGATCAAAAC
Source organism: Bison bison bison (assembly GCF_000754665.1). NCBI lineage: Eukaryota > Metazoa > Chordata > Mammalia > Artiodactyla > Bovidae > Bison > Bison bison. The sequence continues at coordinate 3,736,988 of NW_011494727.1, forward strand.
CTGGTCTCTTGCTTTGGCAGATGGGTTCTTTACCACTGAGCCACCAGGGAAGCCCCATATTTTTGCAGTGCTATTCCTTTTACAAAGTACATTTATTCTCATCTATCACCTTGCACACACACATCAACCCTGCAAAGACTATATTAACCAGGGACTGAGAATTTTTTACTGTGGAGCCTCTGTGATCAAATGGTCTTTGTTCCAACTACTCAGCTCTACCATGTGGCATGAAAGTAGCCCTGGGCAATGGGTTAATGAATGAATGTGGTTGTGTTCTAATAAAACTTTATTTATAAAAACAGGTGGTGAGCTGGATTTAGTCTGTGGGCCATAGTCGGCTGATCCTTGAATATTGATGACCTGACATTGCCCACTAGGAATACAATGACCAAAGAGATTGTCTTGTTTGTCTGTCTGTTTAGTCTATTTACATTCTAACTCATTTTTAAAAGAATTTTTTTTCTGCTGCTCAATTTGGACTCAACTGTAATAGTTCATGGGCTTCCTTGATGGCTCAGTGGTAAAGAATTTGCCTGCCAGTGCAGGAGATACGGGAGACAGTGGTTCAATCCCTGGGTCAGGAAGATCCCCTAGATGAGGAAATGGCAACTCACCCCAGTATCCTTGGCTGGGAAATCCCATGGACAGAGGAGCCTGGTGGGCTACAGTCCATGTGGTCACAAAGAGTTGGACACGACTGAGCATGCACATGTAATATTTCAGAATAATCAACATCAGATAATGACAGTTAATCCCACTCCTACTTCACCTAGATCTAATGCTCCTTTTATTCTATTAATAAAAAGTGATTAATGCAAGGAATAAGCTAAAGCACCATCAATGTTGCTTATAATCCCTAAGCCAAAGGATATTGGGAAGGACTGTGAATGACAGAACAGTAACTCTGCTTTCTGAGCTTCTCTTTGTGCCAAGACCTGTGCTATGCCCCCTAGCCTTGACAAACAGTCACTCTCCCTTCATTTAAATGTGAGAAAACCAAAGCAGAAAACCAGAGCAGTTAAATGAACCCCTCAAGGTCACACACAAGGTTACATGCCAGAGTACAGAGTCCTACACTCCTAAAGACTCATTCTCCCCCCACTTATGCTGGGTTTCATGCTCTGTTGTCATTCCTTGGAAGAATCTTAATACATTTTGAACAAAGACTTGGTCTTGGTTACATAGCCCATTCGAGGAGAGGTGAGACTCAACCCAACTCTGTCTGACCCTAGCGGTCTTTTCATAAATCTGGGTGCCATGTTCACTCTCAACCCCCAAGTGATTGGATTGAGTGAAGATATTGACTTGGTCATCAGGCTCAGCTTTACTGGGATGTATATTTATAGAGAACAAATAGAAATGTCCTGAAGGGACCAAATCTATGGGGCCTGAATAAAGGACTCAACACAAAAATATTTTCAAATTATGAGGTCCAAAGGATCACAAAGGTAAAAGATAGTTTACATTTGTGTAGCATGTTGACTTTTATCAGCCACCATAATCCTTCCAATTTCCCTTTAAGTGGACATCATTATCTCGAATTTCAATGAGGTAACTGAAGCCCAGAAAAAGCTAAATAACAAGAGAGAAACGACCAGGCATGCTGTAGATCCAATGTTTCTCTCTCCAAATGGGAAAGATCCTCCGTTCCAGCAGATTTCATCTCAATATCCAAGTCTATGAGTGATTCCCGGAAAGGAAGATAATTACTCCCAGGCACAACACACATTCCCCCTCCTCTCTTGCCCACAAAGAGTTAAAGCAAAGCAAAAAGTATACCATTTACCTCTCAAAAGAGCCACTCCTCCCCTTCATCTGTTGGAGTAGATGATGTGGCTTTTGGTCCCATAGGTTTCTTTGGGACAGAATCAACCAGAAAAGCTTTGTGAGCGCTCCAAAGGAGATGTGAAGTGGGGACCCCCATAAAACTTAAGTAGAAGCAAGCATTTTTCCTGGAAAATACCCACTCTGATGTGGCCATACATTATGTTCTATAGTGCTGTCTCAGCAACAACAAGAAGAAAAAGCCGACGGCCCTGGATCCACGGCATGAATTTCAGGCCCATCAATCACAGGGAAAAATTTATTTCACTAAGGGCCTTTCCAGAATTCGCAGCAAGGCTGGGGTGCAGTTGAGACGGCTACAGTCTAGGAGCTATGACTGGCCAGCTGATGAGAAGTAAATTCTTCATGCCAGGTCCGAGGGCTGCCTCCTCCCTGGTAGTTGAGGAGTTCTCTCAGTGAGGAGCATGTGGGCCCACGAGAGGTGCAGCTGCCGTGTTGGGGCAATGTGACCAAGTTACCTTCCTTTCATGGTGCTTCAATGTCTTCAGCTATCATGGTGCTGATAATAACAATCTTATACAGTGCTGTCGAGCTAAAGGGAAGCACCAATGTCATATTTCTTTTGCTTTTGTTTTGAATCCACAGAAAGTACACTGTAATAACATAACATAAATGGTGGTATTGCATTTCCGGACCACGGAGGTGATCATATTCGGATAGTAGGATTACCTGCAAGAAAATTAGACTACAGGATGAGAATATTTGGGGTCCCACCAGGCAAGAGATGGCAGAGTCCCAGGGGAGGCAATTGAACTGAGTTTAATGAAGGGCTTATTTCCAAGGATAGAGTAGGTCATGGAGGCCAAGCAAGGGAAAGTGAAGAACTCTGGGGTTCTCTGCCTAGAGGCTTCTTCCTAGGTGGCGCTAGTGGTAAAGAATCCACCTGCCAATGAGAACAGTTAGAGATGCCAGTTTGATCCTTGAGTTGGGAAGATCCCCTGGAAGAGGGCATGGCAACTCCAGTATTCTTGCCTGGAGAATCCTATGGACAGAGGAGCCTGGTGGGTGACAGTCCATAGGGTCTCAAAGAATTGGATGCAACTGAAGTGACTTAGCACTCACACAGAGGAACAAGGGTAGGGAGTATTTCTCAGAACCTGGAGAGAGCTACAGGAGAAAAGTGCCCATAGATGGAGGGACATTGTGGGACGTGGGGCCATGTAGAGAAATGCTTGTTGTCACCGCACTGTCGCTCCTGTCAGTGTCTCCGTGGGCCAAACCCAGCTGGAACCCAGAGGGCAAGTGAACCTAGGGATGCTAAAGAGTCTGCCTGTGGGGTGGAGGAGGGATGGGAATGGATCTGAGGATGCAAACAGAGAATATCTGGCTCAAGAGACCTTCAAAAGCAGCGATTTGCAAGTCTGGCTGATTCTTCTGTTCCTCTGGGGACACACACACACACATACACAGATGCTTAGGATATTTTCAGCATATACAGCCTTGCCCTTAGATATGCTAATTTAGCAGATCTGGTATAGCAAGAGGTTCCTCTGGTGATCTTGATGGTCACATAGATCTGGGACCCACAAGAAGATGATCTCTAAAGTGCTCCCATCCTCCTGGCATGTAACAGATTTGCAGCAACACATGTGCTGCATCGGAGAAGGCAATGGCAACCCACTCCAGTACTCTTGCCTGGAAAATCCCATGGACGGAGGAACCTGGTAGGCTGCAGTCCATGGGGTCGCTAGGAGTCGGACATGACTGAGTGACTTCACTTTCACTTTGCACTTTCATGCATTGGAGGAGGAAATGGCAACCCACTCCAGTGTTCTTGCCTGGAGAATCCCAGGGAAGGCGGGCCCTGGTGGGCTGCTGTCTATGGGGTCGCACAGTCGGACACAACTGAAGTGACTTAGCATGTGCTGCAAAGATCCGATGTCTTGAAGTGTTTGCCCCACTGCCCCTCACCCAGTTCAAAACAACCAGTCCGGGTTGAACATCTGTGATGGGCAAAGCCTGTGGTTGCCTTTCCTGCGTAGAATTTGCTTTCTGTCTCCCACAAATGCATGTAAGATAACAGATTCTGTAAGAATAAAGTATTTTCATGAAATCTCAAAGCAATGATTGGGGAAATAGTATAAGAGGGCCGTGAAGTCCAAAGTTGGTTTTAGACAAGTTTTGCTGCTGGAGATAGAAGTGGCGTTTCTGTGTGCCCTCATAGCAACTGGCTGGGGTGGGTGATTCTGTATGAACTCATTTCACAGACCTGCAGACCAGCAGGGACCGCACTGTGACTTTCCAGGACTTCCAGACATTTATACTTTCATCAGTTCCTTCCTCCATTAAAAAAAAAAAAAAAGTGACATTTTGCAACTATGTGGGTTTAAAGATGGCTATAACCCAGGCTGGGTCATATTCATTTTTTTCTTCTGGTTAAAATTAAATAATAGGACTTCCCTGGGGGTCCAGTGGTTAAGAAACCCCCTGCCAAAGCAGGGGACATGGATTTGACCCCTGTCCAGGACGTTTCCACATAACTAAGCCCATGCGCCACAACTACTGAGCCCATGTGCTTAGAGCCCGTGCCCTGTAACAAGAGAAGTCACTCCCATGACTAGCCTGCACATCGTAACTAGAGAGCAACCCCCGCTAACTACAATTAGAGAAAGCCCACATGCAGCAACGAAGACCCAGCATAGCCAATAAACAAATTAATTAATTAGAAAAAATGAAATTATAACATTTTGTAGGGCCCTAAAAGTGTCCTAGGTCATAGCACTGTGCCTGCCTCTCTGTCAGCTGGCCTTGAGTATTAAGTGATGTGACCTTAAGCACACAGTTGGTAGGCCAAGTTCTAATCAGCTGGCAGCTATCCATTTCAACTTTGACTGCACCTTTGGGGAGGCTTCCCCAAATCCCCATGGTCAGCTTGCACCCCAGACCATTTAAGCCAGGAAATCTGGGACCGGGGACCACGCACTTGCCCAGTGAAGTTCTCAGCTGATCCTGGCACGCGATAAGGTTGAGGACTGTGCCTGGAAGCCCTGGATTTCTCCTCTGTTCCCCGCACCACCTTCTAAGGGAGCACAGAAGACACGAGCTCATACCTAGCAGCTGCTGTGTCCCGGGACTGGGTGAGGTGCATGCGTGCTTATAGCCATGCCTCTGCCATCCTTGCCAGCCCTTTCCTCCCTTTCTGGCCTCTCGTTGCAGCTGAAATGGAACTCCTCCCAGCCCTGAAAGCAATTTTCCACCATGGAGTTCTCCTTTCCGTCCACCTGGATACATATCCAGCCCCACCACGCTGTAGGCCCTCTGGTTGGTGGGTATCTCTGAATGCCTGTGCTGAGTCAGGCTCAGGGGAGGCCAGCGGGCATGATGGTCTTGGGCTTTCCAGACCAAGGACCAGTGGTTCCAGGACAGCATAGGAGCCTGGTCCACACAGGAGCCAGGGCTGGGCCCCCCAGACTGTATCTCTCCTAGCACCTCCACATCCTGACTCCGAGGAGGACTGGCCCCTGACTGCGCCCTCTGCTGTACCCCCCGTCAGTTTGTGTTCACTCAGTGTGATCACTTCCAACTCATTTCATCTGGATCTAGACGTTCGGGGAAGGGAGAGGGCCTGGCTGTAGAACAATATTAACTGGTATTTAAGAAGAGAACCTAAGATAACAGAACTATGAGTCTCCATTCAAGGTCATCTATTTTTTTAACTTTAAGTTTTTAAATTTTATATTGAAGTATAGCCGATTAACAACGCTGTCTTCAGTCTCTTTCATGTGCTAAGGATGCTGAAATAAAACAATCTTAATTATCAACTGATCAGCTAAGTGGCTGTCCCAAGTAATACTACATCTCATTGGGCTTCCCTGGTGGCTCAGCTGGTAAAGAATCTACCTGCAATGCAGGAGACCTAGGTTCAATCCCTGGGTTGGGAAGATCCCTTGGCGAAGGGAAAGGTTACCCACTCTAGTGGCTTGGAGAATTCATTATATTTCATTGTTTTATGCTCAGTTATAGTGGCAGAGTTCCTCTCTTGAGTTTTCCTGCCACTTAAAACAAAGAAATGACTCTCTTGTCACTCAAATAAAATCCAAAGATTGTTGCCCTGACTTAGTGGGCCGGACATGAACTGTCTTCCTGCCACTTCTGTGACAGCCTCCTGGATCCCTTTCTCGCTAGGCTCCTCCTCCTGACCTCCTACTCTTCTATTGGTGTGTTCCAGACACTCCTGCCCCAGGGCTTCTGCCCTTGTGGTTCTCTTTGTCTAGACTATTCTTTCCAGAGACATCCTCAGGGCTCAATTCCTTACTTCAGTCTCCTCTCAATTTTCATCTTCTCAGAGAGGAAGTCTGACTACCTGTATGATCTGCTCCCCCCCCCGCCACAATGATCCTTCTTCCCAGCCCTGTCCCTGTCTTGAACATGTTTCTCCCAGCTCACTTTTAACAGAGTACAAGGGTTTTTGGCAATGTGCGTGCAAGACAGATCACCTCCTCCCCACACCATGGAGAGAAACTAAAGTGAATGTTTAGGAAAAATGGCTCAGTGATTTAGCCATATCAAGAATATTCAAAGGTGTCAGAGAGGGTTTGGGGAAGACCTTTTCCGCCCCCTCCCCTGTGGAGACACCGTGAATCATCCTTGACTTCTGATCTGAAGCTTAGTGATAGAGGAATCATTGGGCTTCCTGTGTCCGGGTTGGGGGTGAGGATAATGTATGGGGAACGAATTACAGACTCCTGCCTGAGCATCCCAAGGTGGCCCAAGGCGGCAGGATGCAGCTGTGTGATTTAGGGTCACGTTGCCCTGCAGAGTTTATCAAAATAAATGATGCATGACTATTCACAATGAAGATGTGGATGAAGGGGCAGAAAGCAGTAGATTTTTGAAGTCTTCCCCAGAAGCAGGACTTCCCCCAGGACTCAGGAGCTGCACTGGGGGCCCTCACTCAGGATCTAACATGAGCCTAAAGATACACCCCCTGAGAGGCAGACTCAGCTGTAACTGTACATTCACCAGGCTCAGGATGAGTGATGAGATCTGTTCTCTCCAGATCAGAGGACCTGAAACTCAAGTTCTGATCTGGAGAACTCCACGTAGATAGAGAGAGGGGAACTCTATTTTACCGCCCAGCCATTGCCGTGGCTAGCACAGTCGTCCCCAGTCAGAGAAGGGGTGACTCTGATTCAAGTCTGGAGTTTTGATTCTTGCATAAGAATAGACATGCTAACTACTAAATTGAGATTATATTTGTGACCTCAGGGAATCAAAAGGCTTTATTTGTTGGCTTGTTGCTTGTTTTTTGCCTGAGTGTGAATAGAAAAGTCTCAAACTCAATGGAATATTCATCTAGGGGCAAGATGAAGACACATTCCTCTCTGAATATATTTGAACCAGGAAAAAGAGAGAAAGAGAGAGTAGACATTGGTACTTGTTCAACATACCAGTGTCATGCTCACTACCATCTGATAGTTTATATACATGTATTTGCTTATTTGTATATCTTCTGCCCCCTCTGCAAGCACCAAGCTTCAAGAAGTGAGTGATTTGCCGATTTTGTTCATTGCTCTATCTCTACTGCCTACATCATCAGTGCCTGTAAAGGGTCGACATTCAATAACCCCTTTTTTTGAATACATGAATAAAATTATTTTACTGTAGAAACTACCTTTGCCCATCTGAAATGCATATTTTTACAAATATATGGAAGCTAATGTTTGTGGAACCAGATTACATGAATAACAATGGAGAACAATGCAGTTCAATCTCATAAATATTTATTAGGAGCCACAAGCCATGAAAGACAAAGACTTGGAGTCTGCTCTGAGGTTACTGGGAGCTTTCTGTGGGCTCCTGGCCAACACTAAGCCCCCTACATTTAACTACTATGTTGGCTGTCTCAGGTTTTGCACTGTGCCCTTGGAAGAGCTGTGCAAACACATACACACACACACAAACACACACATTCACGAGAACAAGAAAAAGCAAAGGAGAGAGACAGAAGAAGGTAAAAGAGAAAATCAACTCTGAAGCAAAGTTGACCTTGCTTCATAATCACAGTCACATGTGTATGGCAAAAAAAAAAAAAAAAGCTGAAATGTATCTGAAGTTATAGAGGCTGGAGAAGGCAGTGTGGTCTGGCATAAAGTTCTAAAACCTTGGCTCTTGGTTTGCTCTGCCAGGTGGAGTAGCTGAACAAAGCTTGCCCCAAACTTTTTTGTCTATCTTAAGCATTCGATTCATTCTGAGTCTCTGGAGACATAATACAAAAATAAATGCTATCATAAATATATATGTTTCTGATTTACAAAGCTATTTAAACAGAGTATCATAAAACTATAGAATAAATCATATGGAGCAATGCACTGTGAATTGTCTTTTTAAAGACTACAGAACCTGTAAATTATTTGAGCTCTTCTCAGTTAAAAAATCTCTGCTTGATATTTGGAGATTTATTTATGTACTCATTTGAATGCAGAGTTCCAAAGAATAGCAAGGAGAGATAAGAAAGATTTCCTCAGTGATCAATGCAAAGAAATAGAGGAAAACAACAGAATGGGAAAGACTAAAGATCTCTTCAAGAAAATTAGAGGTACCAAGGGAACATTTCATGCAAAGATGGACACAATAAAGGACAGAACTGGTATGGACCTAACAGAAGCAGAAGATATTAAGAAGAGGTGGCAACAATACACAGAAGAACTGTACAAAAAAGATCCTCATGACCCAGATAACCATGATGGTGTGATCACTCACTTAGAGCCAGACATCCTGGAATGTGAAGTCAAGTGGGCCTGAAAAAGCATCACTACAAACAAAGCTAGTGGAGGTGATAGAATTCCAGTTGAGCTATCTCAAATCCTAAAAGATGATGCTGTGAAAGTGCTGCACTCAATATGCCAGCAAATTTGGAAAACTCAGCAGTGGCCACAGGACTGGAAAAGGTCAATTTTCATTCCAATCCCAAAGAAAGGCATTGCCAAAGAATGCACTCATCTCACATGCTAGCAAAGTAATGCTCAAAATTCTCCAAGCCAGGCTTCAACAGTACATGAATGTGAACTTCCAGATGTTCCAGCTGGATTTAGAAAAAGCAGAGGAACCAGAGATCAAATTGCCAACATCCATTTGATCATCAAAAAAGCAAGAGAGTTCCAGAAAAACATCTACTTCTGCTTTATTGACTATGCCAAAGCCTTTGACTGTGTGGATCACAACAAACTGTGGAAAATCCTTAAAGAGAAGGGAATACCACACCACCTGACCTGCCTCTTGAGAAGTCTGTATGCTGGTCAAGAAGCAACAGTTAGAACTGGACATGGAACAACAGACTGGTTCCAAATCAGAGAGTAGTACGTCAAGGCTGTATATTGTCACCCTGCTTATTTAACTTATATGCAGAGTACATCATGTGAAATGCCAGGCTGGATGAAGCACAAGCTGGAATCAAGATTTCTGGGAGAAATATCAATAACCTCAGATATGCAAATGACACTACCCTTATGCCAAAAAGTGAATAAGAACTAAAGAGCCTCTTGTTGAAAGTGAAAGAGGAGAGTAAAAAAGTTGGCTTAAAGCTCAACATTCAGAAAACTAAGATCATGGCATCCGGCCTCATCATTTCATGGCAAACAGATGGGGAAACAATGGAAAATAGTGAGAGACTTTATTTTGGGGGGCTCCAAAATCACTGTAGATGTGATGTGACTGTAGCCATGAAATTAAAAGACGCTTGTTTCTTGGAAGAAAAGCTATGACCAACCTAGACAGCATATTAAAAAGCAGAGACACTACTTTGCCAACAAAGGTCTATCTAGTCAAAGCTATGGTTTTTCCAGTAGTCATGTATGAGTGTGAGAATTGAACTCTAAAGAAAGCTGAGCTCTGAAGAATTGATGCTTTTGAACTGTGATGTTGGAGAAGACTCTTGAGAGTCCCTTGGACTACAAGGAGATCCAACCATTCCATCCTAAAGGAAATCAGTCCTGAATATTCATTGGAAGGACTGATGCTGAAGCTGAAACTCCAATACTTTGGCCACCTGATGTGAAGAACTGACTCATTTGAAACAACCTTGATGCTGGGAATGTTTGAAGGTGGGAGGAGAAGGGGATGACAGCAGATGAGGTGGTTGGATGGCATCACTGACTTGGACATGAATTTGAACAAGCTCCGGGAGATGGTGATGGACAGGGAGGCCTGGCGTGCTGCAGTCCACAGGGTTGCAAATAGTCAGACACGACTGAGCAACTGAACTGAACTGAAGCTGTATTCATATTAGTAAATACTAAGCAGCCATTAAAATTGCACAGAAAGACAAATATCATATGATATCCCTTATATATGGAAGCTAAAGAAATGATACAAATGAACTTATTTACATAACAAACACAGGCTCACAGACATAGAAAACATACTTGTAGGGACTTCCCAGGTGGTCCAGTGGTTTTGAGTTTGCCTTCTGATGCAGGGGGTACAGTTCCATCCCTGGTGCAAGAGCTAAGATCCCTTATTCCTAAGGGCATAAAGCAGAAGCAATATTGTAACAAATTCAATAAAGATGTTAAAAATGCTGCTGCTGCTAAGTTGCTTCAGTCGTGTCCGACTCTGTGTGACCCCATAGACGGCAGCCCACCAGGCTCCCCTGTCCCTGGGATTCTCCAGGCAAGAACACTGCAGTGGGTTGCCATTTCCTTCTCCAATGCATGAAAGTGAAAAAGTGAAAAGTGAAAGTGAAGTCACTCAGTCGTGCCCGACTCTTAGCGACCCCATGGACTGCAGCCTACCAGGCTCCTCCGTCCATGGGATTTTCCAGGCAAGAGTACTGGAAGGCAAAGTCAAAACCACTGGACCACCTGGGAAGTCCCTACAAGCATGTTTTCTATGTCTGTAAGTCTGTGTCTGTAATGTAAATAAGTTCATTTGTATCATTTCTTTAGCTTCCATATATAAGGGATATCGGAGAAGGCAATGACACCCTACTCCAGTACTCTTGCCTGGAAAATCCCATGGATGGAGGAGCCTGGTAGGCTGCAGTCCATGCTAAGGGTTGGACACAACTGAGCGACTTAACTTTCACTTTTCACTTTCATGCATTGGAGAAGGAAATGGCAACCCACTCCAGTGTTCTTGCCTGGAGAATCCCAGGGACGGGGGAGCCTTGTGGGCTGCCGTCTATGGGGTCGCACAGAGTTGGACACGACTGAAGTGACTTAGCAGCATAAGGGATATCATATGATATTTGTCTTTCTGTCTTTCTGTGGTTGCCATTGGTCCACATCAAAACAAACAAACAAAAGAAAAATCAACATACTTATGCTTACCAAAGGGGAAGAGGGCTGGAGAGGGATAAATTTGAAGTTTGGGGTTAAAAGCTACAAACCACTGTATATAAAATGGAGAAACAACAAGGTCCAACTGTATGGCATAGGGAACTATATTCAATACCTTTTAATAAACTATATTAGGAAATAATCTGAAAAAAAATTTGCATGTTAAGTCGCTTTAGTCATGTGCAACTCTTTGCGACCTCATGGACTGTAACCTACTAGGCTCCTCTGTCTGTGGCATTCTCCAGGCAAGAATACTAGAGTGGGTAGCCTTTCCCTCTCTGGGGGATCTTCCCACCCCAGCAGTTGAACTTGAGTCTCCCACATTGCAGGCAGAGTCTTTGCCATCTGATAGATGGTAAAGGGACCCTCTTAGTGTCTTGCAATTCCTCCGTTAAATAAGCTCCTCAATGGCAATGATTTTTTTTTTTTTTAATTACTTCTTCTTCAGGCTGGCCTGAATGAAGCATGAGAACAGGGACTATGTCCCTCTGGTCCTTAGCTTTAGCCTCAGCCCAGCCCATTGTCTAGCATACAGTAGAGATTAAAAAACTTTTATTGACTGAATTTAACATGTGGATAATGAATGTATCTATAGATGAATGCATATATACATGAAATATGGAAAGCACATTTACAAAATTCCTTTTCTTCCTTGGGCAAAGTCCATTCATAGTCTTACTTTGAACTGATTCCTGAAAAATTAACAGAGGCTTTCAAATTTGCTTTGAAAGGACCATAGCTGTGGTTTCTAATGTACTCAAACTTCAATAAAGAAGACCACTTTTTAACATAAGAAATGTACAGATTTCAACATGATACTAAAGAACTTGTAACATATGTGGATGAAAAGCATTCATAAGACATATGGAGTCTCAAAATATAATAACTCCCTAGCCCCTCATGGATCTGTGGCCACAGAATAGATTCCAGAAGACTCAAAAATCTCTCATTTACCTGCTGAACCTGATTCAAAATGCAACAAATATTTTTTTTCCTTGACAATTTTCTTCCTTAACTGAAGAATACCAAATCAGGAGAATTCAGTAATTTTGTCTTTATTCTGAATATTGGTACAAGTATCTATACAAGGCATGGGCTTCCAGTGGCACCATGGTGAATAATCCACCTACCAAGTAGGAGACACGTGTTTTATCCCTGGGTCAGGAAGATCCCTGGAGAAGAAAATGGCAACCCACTCCAGTATTCTTGGCTGGGAAATCCCATGGACAGAGGACCTTGGCAATCTACATCCACGGGGTTGCAAAAACCCAGATGCAACTGAGAGATTCAAAACAAAACACAAAAATGATTCCAATATCTCTGCTTCTATTGAAATTATAAAAAATAAATGTTATCAAAATTATACCTACATTAATTTTTAAAAGTACAGATATCTTATTAACACATAGTTGTCTTACTAGTGTTTTTAAGATCTTTCTTATTAACATTTTAAACTAATATGCTGACTTTGGGGGCAAGATAGATATTTCATAATGGTTAAATATAAAATGTCATCCAATTCCTAATACAAAATATTTTCAACTTATGGAGAAAAAATTATTGTATTTCATGATAATTCTGTGTTTTGTTTGCAACACTGCAAATTCAGTTTTAGAGAATGTGAAATTTTATCTAAAGTTAGCAGCATGATGAGGCTGATGGACTCAGGCTCATGAGAGTAAATTGTGCAAATTTCTTTCCAGTGACATCAACTTGGTATCTTGAAATGAACCAGCTTTAAAATATTTATACCAGGGATAATGGCAGATTCTAGAAATCAAGACTTTCTTTTTGGCTAGTTGGTTAATGCACTTCTACCAACACATCTCTGAGTATAATAGAAAAATTTGTAACTATGACTGAGTTTTGCAGTGTAGTGTGCAATTACCGGGCTTCCCTTGTCCACATTTTGGGTAACAAGCCTCTTTTTACATGAGTCTTATCTTTGGAAATTTATTCATTTGAAGCACTAGACGCTACAGAATGGGAAGTTAATTGAGTTCCTTGGATGAATATAAGTCACATTTCCTGCCTTGAGCTATGCTTATCTCACAATTGAAAAGACAAATTACTATCTCTTGTTTAACAAATGTGATTCTTTTGGCAAATCTTTTAACAAATAGATCTTTTTTAAAGTTATCATTTATAGCCATTTTGACATGAAAATTAAAAATGTAGTGATATATTTTCAAACCTTTCAAAAATCTTTAAGCCCTGGCAAAGTAATCTTGTGATACAGCACATGGACGTGTTCCTTGTTGATATTACTTTGTGTCCATCTTTCCAGAAATAAGGCCAAAATTTCTTGGTTCCAAGTACCAATATAATCCCCATGGCCTTTAGACACTGAAACATTATGTCCAAGATCACTGCACATATATTAATTTTAGTAATCAGGTGCATGCGTTCGTGCTAAGTCGCTTCAGTCATGTTGGACTCTGCGGACCCATGGACTGTAGCCTGCCAGGCTCCTCTGTCCATGGAGTTTTCCAGGCGAGAATAAAGGGTGTGGCTTTGTAAAAATTTTCCCCTTGATTGTCTTACTGCACTTGGCAAGAGGCTTGTTTGAGGCACTTTGAGAGTCTTGGAATAACTTCATTGAGGTGACAGTCACCTGAATTTTTATGGGTTTCCTTTCCTACCTTCTGGCTTACATGTATCCTTTTAAAAGTTTTCTTTTTTTTTTTTTCCAGCTGCGCGGGGTCTTCCTTGCTATGTGGGCTTTTTCTCTAGCTTCAGTGAGTGGGGGCTACTCTCTAGCTGTGGTGCATGGGCATCTCATTGCGGTGGCTTCTCTTGTTGCTGATCATGGGCTCTAGAACACCTGGGTTTCAGTTGCTGTGGCTCCCAGGCACTAGGACACAGGCTCAATAGTTGTGTCACAAGGGTTTTGTTGCTCCGCACAGCATCTGGGGTCTTTTCAGATCAGGGATTGAACCCATGTCTCCTGCACTGGCAGGTGGATGATTCTTTACCACTGAGCCACCAGGGAAGCCCTTGCATGTATCTTTTTAAGCCATCTAAAATACTTGCTATTAATAATTGTTGTGCATTGGGTACAAGCAGTGTGATATCATCCTAGTAGTAGGCCAGTGTGATGTCTGTGAAATATCAAGATGATTAAGATCTCTGAGGACCTCTGGCAGAGGTCAGGAGAATCAGAATCAATCTGAGGCAAGACTGAATATGCTGTATACCAGGTGGAAGCAAACTTCTTCTAGTAGAAGTTGCAAATTGATATTGGAGGCTTATTTTTACACATACACACACACACAAAAGCTGCAAACTGGTATCCCATCCTTGAAGATCTGTTTTCTAGGACTGTTACTAATGCTGTATCTTTTGGGGTTTAGTCATAAAAGTGAAAGCTAATACGTATTTCAACTGAGAGAATTTAATATAGAAAATTGGTTACACAACAGTTGGTCTATTGAACAACAGAAGAAATATGAGCTTGGGAAAAAATTTTCATTAGTTTCTTTGTCTGACTGTGCAAAGTCTTAGTTGCAGCATATGAGATCTTCATGTGGCATACCAGATCTTCAGTTGCTGAATATGGGATCTAGTTCCCTGATCAGGGATGGAACCAGGGACCCCTCCATTGGGAGCTTGAAGTCTTAGCCACTGGACCATCAGCGAAGTCCCTACAAATTTTGTTACTGGGGAGGTGACACTAGCAAGAATGGAATGCAGAGAAGAAAGAAAAACACTATGCCTTCTGAGATCCCCCTCATCCTCCATACTGGCAGGACCTTCAGTGAAGTCATCTGGCAAAGAAATATATACTCCAAGACCCAGAATCACAAGACATAGCCTAGAGGAGTGGTTTTGGGTGGAAGACAATAGGTAAGTGACTGTCACAACCAATTTTCCTTTGAGAACCTTGAAGAGTTTAATTTGTTCATTCAAGGAAGAAAAGAGAGATTTATGAATAAGCTTTCTCTGATGAATGAGCCTTGTGTCCTCTTGGGGTTTTTCTGAATCAGGATCTAAGTGAGCCTTGCGAATTTATCATTGAATTAGTGCAATAGTATGAAATGACTTGAGATCACAGGTCTACTGTGAAAGTTTCACATGAAGTTAGGGAAATTTACATTTTATAAGTGACAAAGCAGAATCGAATGTGAAAAAGAACTCAGAGAAGTCACATCCATTGAAGATTAATGAATAGAAATTCACATTAAATTCAACCCGTAGTTCCAGCGTATTAATTTCATTCAATGTTCTCCAGTTTCCAAATTCATTTTAGAATTATGAGGCTGTCCAGTCACGTTTATACTTCTGTTATGCCATTTCTATTTCCCAGCCTCTAAAATGTAGTAATTTGGCCTGTTATGCTTAGATAAACACCTGGAGGCTCTCTTGGGAAAGATCCCAAGTCTAGACATAGTTAAAAAAAATTCCTCACATGTGTTTCTTATTATAAGAAACTATTACTCTGCAGACAAGAGAAAGTTCCCATGTCTTCAAGGAGTTGCCAATTATGTCACATTTTGTGATGAAGCACTTATGACTAATATATAAATACTTGCCTCCAAAAAGTAGAATAATAAAGGGGAAGATAGAGAAGAACAATGATTTTATCTGAACTGCTAGAAGACCTATTTTTTTAAATGCAGTCCTTGCATTGTGAAGGCAAAGTCAACTCACAACAATCTCCTAAGTAAATTGTGCTGTTGTGTTTTAATTTTGGCAATGCTACTCATGAGAAATCTGACCACACCTCTTTGGATTTTAAGATAGCAATGTCTGCAATTCCTTTTAGCTACTATGGTTCTAAAATTTAAACTGAAATATAACTTCTTATTGTTGTTGTTATTATTAGTAGTAGTATTACTACTATTATATAATAAGAAACCATCCACAATATTATTCAATTCTAGGAAAAGGCATAACACACAAATCAGTAATTCTAAAAATTTCATCAAAAGACAGTGCTATCAAGAACAAGACTTGAAGAGAACCAGTCAGTTATAGTTACAATTACACATGTGAGAGTGCTGTAATAAAAGGGATATATTTCAATATTCAAAACAAAAACCCTCGAGACTTTTTGCATCATGAAAACAATTGAAACCAATATAGATTCTCTGAAAAAAAAAATAGAATTGTAATAGGCTGAAATGAAAAGATGAAAATAGATGGCATGCATAACTGGAAGAAGTAAGGATGATCACAAACCAAGACTATCTCTGAAACATTAAAAAGTATTTGTTGGAGGCATTAAAAGAGTTAGCTAATAGTGAGAGAAGTTAAATAAGCAAAGTGGGAAAAAACTTTGTAACTCTTCCAGATTTCGGAGTACATTATTAATCTCATGGGAAACTGTGAGATAAAAGATTATAAGTATTAATGACAGAAAAAGCATTACCAACAGTAGTTCTAGAAGAGATACAAGAATAGGTGGATAATAAATATACAGAGATAGAATAGGAGAACTTTTTTTCTGAATCAAAGAAAATAAAAATTCAACTCATAAGGATAGAAGGAAGAACATGCACTGGTACCCAAAGAAAGCAGAAAAAGGAAATAACTAAGATTAAAAAGCAATAGAAAGGATAATTTTTTTCTTAAAATAGAGGATAAAATTGATAGCCATTTCTACAAAAAGAGTAAAAGAAATAAAAACAGTTAAATCTGTGTGCTTAAACAAAAATGCAGAATAAGCAACTTTAGGGATAAAAACAGAGAATAGCTGAAGGCACAGGAGAAATTGTGAAAATGAAAAGAACATTGTTTCCTGAATTTCAGGCAATTCAGTTAAAAGGTAGACTCTCTTGGATGCCTGGTGGGCTATAGCCTACAGGGTTGCAAAGAGTTGGACACAACTGAAGTGACTTAGCACTCGCTCTTGGGTTCAGGTGAGACAAATTTTTTTTTAAGAACTAAGATGCTTTTAAAATACAAAGTAAGAGTTCAATAAGCATGTAGGCAGAAATGAAACAGATTGTTAGTTTCACAGTCATGTAAATCAGGCTGCCACAAACTTCTCTAGTGTAATAATAATATTAGAAATAAAATAGAGCAATTATAGGTGTCCTGGAGGAGAAAGAAAAGGTTGTGACATTTCAGTATATCCATCTAAGATCTTTCATGTTCGTGACTGATGGAAGTAGAGACATTCCCAAGTATGTAAGTACTCAGAAAATACATCATGCACTTTCCTTAAAATTTTTGTTTCAAAAGATAATTCTTCTAAAGAGATAAAGTACATTTATGAGTTTAAGAATAAGGTTGCATGTGGGTTCTCAGTCACTTCAGTCATGCCTGATTCTTTGAGACTCTATGCACTGTAGCCCACCAGGCTCCTCTGTCCATGGGATTCTCCAGGCAAGAATACTAGAGTGGGTTGCCATGCCCTCCTCCAGGGGATCTTCCTGACCTAGGGATGGAACCCACATCTCCTGAGTCTCCTGCATTGCAGGCAAACTCTTCACTCACTGAGCCACCTGAGAAGCCTACTATAGTATAAAAAAATCTGATATTGGGCATAGAAATCAATTAAATAGGAATGGATCAAGGAAATATTGTGCATCAACAGGGTAGGATTGAAAACAATTGACATATAGTAACTTTGTCAACATGAAATAGTCCAGGGAGACATGGAATATTTGAGATGGACAAAATTAGGCTGAGTAATACCTGTCAGGAAAAAGAAAAATTGTCCCAAATATCGATGAGACAAAAAATTTTTTTTTCTCAACATAAATCTAAAGAGATTGATGGGGCATATTATTTCAGGTCTAAGGGGAGTTCAAAACAGGAAACTTGGAAAAATATCTGGAAAGAAAACTATTATAAGGGCTGGAAATCGTTTTCCTAAAGAATGCATTTGCAATGAATGATGCTGTGCTACATGCTACTGAAGAGTTCTGGTATACCAGGATGGTTGTTAAAAGGTACGCTCGAGTTGGGAACTGCACGTCAAGGTGACAAGCTACAGAGAAACACCTTGAAAGAAACAGCAGAGGTTGTTCATTCAGGAGGTTTAAATAGGTCCTTGGAGACAGGGAAGACCCTCTGAATTCAGAAAAACTGACAGCTTTAATGACTAAGCAAAAAGAGAAGGTGTTACTGATTAGAAAATCTGCTTATGATGATAGGAAAGATCAAAGAAATTTAATATGAGATGAAATATTACACCAGATGGAGGGACTTCCTTGGCAGTCCAATGGTTAAGACTCTTCCAATGCAGGGGGTGAGTGTTCCATCCCTGGTGAGGAAACTAGGACCCCACATGCCATGGGGCATGGCCAAAATAAAAACTAAACCAGATGGAGAAGTAGATAGCAAGCTGAAGCTAAAGACCCAATGGGTCTCAACTGTATAATTGAAATAAATCTCATTGTGCTAATGCAGTAGGTTTTTTTTTTTTTTTTTCTTTTTCTTTAAGACTATACATTTGGAAAATGAAGGGAGAAGCAGGGAAAAACTTCTTCATGCTTCAAGTGAAACCTGAAATAGATATGCCAAATAAAGAATATTGTTATGTGGAAACAAAGGTTTACTCAGCAACCCTTCAATGATGGCATTCCAAATCTTCAGGTTTTCACTTCATCCTGAAGTAAGTAAGAGTGGATATGAAATACTGATCAGTCACCTTCATCATTATGCTGGAGCTGAGTATAGAGCAGATTGTAGGAGCATCATTCATTCAGGAAGATCAGGGATAATGGCTGTTGAATAGGGTTCCAGATGCCTCTGTTACGTCAATCGTGGTCTTTGGAAGATGGTACCTTATTCAGCTCCAAGCCTGGGACATGTGACCTCCACTTAAGCCAATCAGTGCCCTCCATTCCCTTGGCTACAATGATTTGTTTTCCGGTGAACCAATCAGAACCAACAAGTTTCAATTCCACAGTGTATCTGAGTGATCAGGGAAGACTCCTTTCCCACAACGTTTGGAATTGTGTGGTGCTGGTAAACTTGGCTAACTACCCCAAGTAGCAGGCAGTGTTGGTATAAACAAAGAAATAAATTATGATCCTTTTGGATCTAGAGATTGTTATACTGAGTGAAGTAAGTCTGAGAAAGAGAAATATCGTATAATATTGCCTACGCATGCATGCACACAGGCTAAGTCGCTTCAGTGTCTGACTCTTTGCAGCTTTGTGGACTGTAGCCTGCCAAGCTTCTCTGTCCATGGGATTCTCCAGGCAAGAATACTGGAGTGGGTAGTCATTCCCTTCTCCAGGCAGATTCTTTACCCTTTGAACCACCAGGGAAGCCCAATATTGGTTGCTGCTGCTGCTGCTAAGTTGCTTCAGTCGTGTCCGACTCTGTGCGACCCCAGAGACGGCGTTCACTCCCTGCAATTAAAGACGTGACTATTAACATTTTCACAGGCCCACAGTCTCCTGGTCTATACATTTCAGTTTCATCGTGCTGATGATTTTATCCATCTAAATGCAAGTAATAGAAAGATGTCTGGAATAATGCTTAAGGGAAGATCCCCTAAAATAATTCACTCAAGAGGGTCCTATATCTTGGGGACATTTTGAGGCTTTGCGGACAGTGTAATTCAAGTTCCCATGGTGGAAACGTGATATGTCTGAGGGTCTGTGTCCAGCTCCTAACTTAGTTAGAGGACTCTAACTTAAATGATTTCTTATGCCTGTTAACTTCAGATAAAGATCTTCATCAATTCCTGAAGGAATTCCTTCTGCAGAAATACCAGAAAATTTAAGTGAAAATGACAGCACCTCATTAGGGACCCAACTGTATACACAGTTTATTTGAAGAGTTAATTGCAGCATACATTTACAAAAGATGACACATAGCATAAAATACGGTTCTGGTATTAGCTCCCAACCCTCTCTCCCTAGAGAACCGGCAAATTCCTGATCCAGATGTGGTGGAGAGAAATGTTTTTTCTTTGGCCCAGACTGAGTCTTGTCCTGTAGGGCTTTTAATTCTGCATTAACTATGGAATGTCCTTTGTCTCCCCAAAGTGCATTTGCCAATTGTCATTCCACGATCAGCTCCTGGTGTTAAAAAACAAATAAACAACTCAGTTTCTCCATTGTCAGTAGCCCGAGATTTATCCACATCAAGTGAAGAATCTTAGGCAAACTTTTCTTAATCTTTAAGTGTCTCTCTCTCTTTTTAAAATTTTTTGGAGGATAATTGCTTTACAATATTGTGTTGGTTTCTACCATACATTGACATGAATCAACCACAGGTATACACATGTCCCCTCTCTCTTGAACCTCCCTCCCATCTCCCACCCCACCCCAACTCCTCTAGGTTGTCATACAGCAGTGGGTTGAGCTCCCTGAGTCACACAGCAAATTCCCACTGGCTATCTGTTTTACATATGGTAGAGTATATGATACTTTCTATGATACTCTCTCAATTCGTCCCACCCTCTCCCTCCCACACTGTGTCCACAAGTTTGTTCTCTATGTCTGCATCTCCATTGCTTAAGCATCTCTTTTTTTCAGCCAGGAACTTGACAGATCTCTGCAGACCCTGGGGCTGGCAGTGTGCACACTTCAAAACAGACCTGTTGAATGCAGACGTGACCTCCCTCCCTCGGCCGTGTCCCTGCTCTGGTCTATGTGTTCTTGAATTCACACTTTATCTTCCTCTGAGCTGTGCCCTGGCAGAGGCAGGGATTTTATGTGGCTATAAAACCACTCTGGCTTTTGTGAAAAGACAACAGATTCTGGGAAGAGTTCAATGTGGAAAGTCACGCTTGGTGCGGAAGTCATTGATTTTATGATACTCTCGGCTTCTCTCTTCTCAGTATTACCCTGGTTTTAGCATCTGATGGTTTCCCTTTGGCTGTGTGTGTGTGTGTGTGTGTGTGTGTGTGTTAACCTCAACTCCTTTCAAAATGTTGAAAGAACCTAATCCAAAAACAGGTTTGGGTTGATCATGTAATCTTAGACCAAAGACATTTTACAATGCTACTCTGCAAGGAACTTTTGGCCCATGAATAATGGTTTCAGACCGTTATTTACAATCTCAAGATGAAATGCCGACCACTTTCTAATCTTACTGGATATGCTGGTCATGCACATTAAATCTGTGTCAGATTCTGTGTGGGAGAGGAAAGCGGTCAGGTTTATTGAATCCCCAATGTGTCGGACACTAGACTTCCTTTTCTTATTTATTAAGAATTCTCTTAACAACCCTCTGAAGCAGGTATGATTCCCATTTTTCTAATGAACCGCTTACATAAGTTTTTTAGGTCACTCTCCAATAATTAACGGGATTGTCGAAGTCTGTCCAAGATTCTAAAACGATCCTTTCCCCACTAAACATAATGCATTTACCAGAACTGTAAAGGTGAAGAGGCTTGGGGACCGATTTTTAAAAGAATTCTGAAGGTTTATAACACACTTTATTTCAGACAACCCAAGGTTGCTTTGCAAGACTGATGCAGCTCTTTCCTAGCTAGGGTTAGTACAGACAGGTCAAGGTCTGAACACCATCAGGAAATGCTTACTAGGATCCCAGGGGTAACTAGGAACCCACGTGGTACTTATTAGAAAGATTTTTGCAAATGAATCGCTTTGAGGATTTTAGAAGAGGAAGTCGGTCCAGGGGACCCTCCTGTTGCATATGGGCTGCATTTGACTCAATGGGGTCTTTGTTCCAGCTCAACTCTGCAAAGAGGTCAGGCGGTGGTCAGTGGAGGAAACCACCGCTGAGAAGTCTGGGCCCTGAGCAGTCATTGCTCCGCTTTGCTTTGGACGAGGGACAAGAAATCCTTTATGGGCTGGTGCGGTGAAAACTGATGGAAGCCAGTTTTGTTCTATTTTTGTAATATATTTCTGGTTGAGTTGATTCAACGGAAAAAAAGAGTCAGTGGGTTTGTGTGTTTATACAAGCCCTTCATCTGGCTGCTCTGTGCCAAGTTTTCCGAGTCTGCGAGGAAGTGGAGCCAGACGTGACTGCGTCCTGGGTTCTCACCCCAGTGACCTCTCAATCTTTCCAAGTTTACCCACCACTCTCCCAGCAGCGTTTGCATGGAAATGGATCTCTCAGCTCCTGGCTTTTGGCAGGAGGACACTTCCTTCATATGGAAAAGTGTTTAATACCAATTTAATGGTCTGTCTAGCCACTGTACACTCCCAGCCCCCTCCTCCCTCAGTACCCACTGGCACGGAGTGTGGAAATATAACTTTTAATCACCCTTTTAGCAATGCACCCCAATTTTATTTCCAGTATGTGCATTGCTTTTCTAATGAAGTTTTGCCCCAACTCCTTTTGAATCCTGTGAAGGGTAACTACTACTATAAATTGAAATGATGTTTTTAATGCACCTAGATTATTTTTTAGTTTGTTGTATTCTCAAGAACTGAAAAATTGACGATTTCAAATTGTGGTACTGGAGAAGACTCTTGAGAGTCCCTTGGACAGCAAGGAGATCAAACCAGTCAATCCTAAAGGAAATCAACTCTGAATGTTCACTGAAAGGACTGATGGTAAAGTTGAAGCTCTGATACTTTGGCCACCTGTGAAGAGCTGACTCACTGGAAGAGACCCTGATACTGGGAAAGACTGAGGGCAGGAAGAGAAGAGGGTGACAGAGGAGGAGATGGTTGGACAGCATCACCAACTCATTGGACATGAGTTTGAGTTAACTCTGGAAGATAGTGAAGGACAGGGAAGCCTGATGTGTTGCAGTCCATGGGGTCACAAAGAGTCAGAAATAACTTAGTGACTGAGGAACAACAATTCTCATTAAACATAACTTCAGTCAGGGAGGAAGTGGGCTTGTTTATTTCATTCTCACAAACCAAAGCAAATGGTAACGGTTTTGTTGGTGACACTGACAAGGTGATGCCAAGTGTTTGAGGTGAAGAAATAAAACTAATAAAGATACAACATGAGGACAAAGAGATGTAGGGTGAGTAGCCTCTGAACAGACAGACAAAATAGACACATTTCAGCAAATCAGACAAAAATGACATCAGACACACAAAAATGACACATTTCAGCAAATTATAACATTATCTTGTCTACATTTTCTTAATGCATGTATACCTTGTTGAAAATTTTTAAGAATGCTAAAAATGTTGGAAGAGTCTAAATATAAATGCAATAAAAATGTCATTAGATAAATATGATATGCTACATATTACTTATATTACTTAAATATGAATTATCAATTTAATGATTGATCCCTGGCCAAGTTTTGCTTTTGTAGATAGTTGTTTTGTTTTTTATTTTTAAACATTTTTATTATTTAAACTGTCCAATTTTAAAATTCACTTGTTGTGGTTAAAATGGCTGTGTTGCCGTCTTGATTGCCAGTAATCCACTAATTGACCTTGGCAGACTTGCTTACACATTCTTTCTGGCTCCCCAAAGATACTTTTATTCTTTAAGTCGTGATTCTGTTATCCTTGATCTTGGGTGGCTTCATCTAGCCTGCCACGTCTTGGAATGGGGCTTGTGTTCCCAGCCAGAGACTGAGGCCGAGTCTCGGTGGTGAGGGCACCAAACCTAGCCACTAGACCAGTGGTCAGTGACAAGGCCCTGGCCCTTCAGCTTTGCAGAAAAGAATTTCCACAAAGATAGAAAGTAGTAAAGCAAATGAAATATTTATTAGGAGGAAAAAGAGAACAGTACGTGTGGATAGGAACTTCTCAGGTGGCACTAGTGGTAAAGAACATGCTGGCCAATGCTGGAGATGAAAGAGATGTGGGTTTGATTCTTGGATTGGAAAGATCCCCTGGAGGAGTGCATGGCAACCCACTCCAGTATTCTTGCCTGGAGAATCTCATGGACAGAGGACCCTGGCAGGCTACAGTCCGTGGCGCACAGAATCAGACATGACTGAAGTGACTAGCATGCATGTGTGCATGCACGTGTGGGTAGACACATGGGCAGACTCAGGGAGAATTGCTGAGTCACAACTTTGTGACAGTTTGAATTTCTTTAAGGGGCATTCCTTCCAGTTTCCTTTGACCAATCATTTTGATTTGCCTGATTCAGAGTCTGTATTGGGTATACCTCAGCATCCTCCAATATGTTCATACTCATCTGTTAGCCAAGATAGATTCTTCTGCAAAAGCCTATGGGTAGAACAACCCTTGGCATCAATCCCCTTTGACCCTCAAGGAACCTGTCTGCACATGTGTGGTTGGGGAGGTCTCCTCCCCTTGAGAATGATAAATATGAGGTCTGGGCAGGGCCCAGCCTCCTCTTTTAGTTGTGCTGCTATTCTCATCTTGGAGTTTTGATCCATAGCAAATCTCCAGTTGCTTTACCCTGGGAGGAATCTACCTCCTGCTTCATCCTCAGTGCATTAAATTACACATCTGCCTTATCCCCAATAACCTGGGCTACCCATTCTTGCTTACCAGTTGCTTTCTTCTTTTTACATTTTAATACATGGTTCAAACACCATTTTAGCAGGAACAAAAGAAGAGAAAAAAAATATGAAAATTTCCTTGAAGTGCCTACTATCATTGTATATCACCTTTTTTCCATGTCTTGGAATTTCTTCACCAGGTTTTCATATATGCATGGACATAATTTTACATAGATGTACTCAGAGTTTTAGTAGAATTCATTTTGCCCTTCACTTCATATTATATTCTAAGCATCCTCTGTGTTTCTGGGAAGTGTATTCACTTAACCATATCTCTAACATGGGCTTCTTCTTCTTGTTTAGTCGCTCAATCGTGCCTGACTCTTTTTGTGACTACATGGACTGTAGCCCTCCAGGCTCCTCTGTCCATGGGATTCTCCAGGCAAGAATACTGGAGTGGGTTGTCATTTCCTTTTCTGGGGCATCTTCCCAAGCCAGGGATCAAACCTGAGTCTCCTGTACTAACATACAGATTCTTCACTGCTGAGCCACCAGAGAAGCCCCAGTATGGGCTTCTACGAGTCAGTTAATATAAAAGTCATAATTGCCTTTTTAAAAGGCTGCATAATGTCTGCATAGTATGCCATAAAGAAGCATCACTGAAGCATATGCTTTTATTGAATATTTAGGTTTTCAATGTTCTGTATTATAAGTAAAGCATTAAAGTAAGTCTTCCTGCATCCAGCTTTTTTCCTGTTTTTTTTTTTTAAATTTCTTTTTATTTATTTATTTTATTTTTTGGCCTCACTACAAGCCATGTGGGATCTTAGTTCCCCAACAAAGGATCAAACCTGTGGCCCCTGCAATGAAAGTGCAGATTCCAAACCACTGGACCTCCAGGAAAGTCCTCAGTCCCTTTCTTACATTGACATTTCCCTACTTTCACATCCTGATTGCGTAAATCTTGATGAGTATCTTTGTGGAGGTTTCTCTGGTTCTGGTAGCACCAGGTGAGAATTCCAGCTCATTTGCTTCCTAGTCCTATGACACTGAACAAGAATTTTCAGAACCTGTTCTCTCACCCATACAATGTTGATATTAATTTCTGCTTTCCACACTTATTGTGAAGATAAAGTATGATTGATTATGAAAGCATGTAACCTGAAAACTAGTGTGGAGCAGATCCTTACTAGAATCTGATTGGTGCTTTTCTGCCAAATTACATCTCAAGAAACACAGACATCTCTACCACTACCAGTAATGTGTGAGAGTCCTCATGTCACTAAAATCTCACAAATATTATTTATATGTTTTATATTTTGAAAATTGATGAGGCATTCACTGCTGCCTAGTCCTGTGATTTTTGAGTAACTTTAAAATCAAAATATAATTTATATACAGCAATGCAAAAATTAGAAAGTGTAGTCCAATGAATTCTTATAAAGTATCAGTTCAGTTCAGTTCAGTCGCTCAGTCATGTCCGACTCTTTGCGACCCCATGAACTGCATCACGCAAGGCCTCCCTGTCCATCACCAACTCCTGGAGTTCACTCAAACTCATGTCCATCAAGTTGGTGATATCATCCAGCCATCTCATCCTCTGTCGTCCCCTTCTCCTCCTGCCCCCAATCCCTCCCAGCATCAGAGTCTTTTCCAATGAGTCAACTCTTCGCATAAGGTGGCCAAAATACTGGAGTTTCAGCTTTAGCATCGTTCATTCCAAAGAACACCCAGGACTGATCTCCTTCAGAATGAACTGGTTGGATCTCCTTGCAGTCCAAGGGACTCTCAAGAGTCTTCTTCAACACCACAGTTCAAAAGCATCAATTCTTCGGCGCTCAGCTTTCTTCACAGTCCAACTCTCACATCCATACATGACCACTGGAAAATCCATAGCCTTGACTAGACGGACCTTTGTTGGCAAAGTAATGTCTCTGCTTTTCAATATGCTATCTAGGTTGGTCATAACTTTCCTTCCAAGGAGTAAGCGTCTTTTAATTTCATGGCTGCAATCACCATCTGCAGTGATTTTGGAGCCCCCCCAAAATAAAGTCTGGCACTGTTTCCACTGTTTCCCCATGTATTTGCCATGAAGTGATGGAACCAGATGCCATGATCTTAGTTTTCTGAATGTTGAGCTTTAAGCCAACTTTTTCACTCTCCTCTTTCACTTTCATCAAGAGGCTTTTTAGTTCCTCTTCACTTTCTGCCAAAAGGGTAGTGTCATCTGCATATCTGAGGTTATTATATACATAAAGCAATAGAATATTGTTATCTGAATCCTATTAGCCCCGACATACCTTATGACCAAAGGTAACCAACATTCTAACTTCTATTAGTATAGATAAATTTTGTTAGTTTTTGAAGTTTTTACGAATAGCCTCATATAGTAAGTTCTTTTGTTTTACATTAGATCACTCACTATGTTTATCAAATCCATGTTGCAAATAGCCTTCCTTGTGTGTGCTCAGTCGTGTCTGACTCTTTGTGGCCTCATTGACTGCAGCCCACTAGGCTCCTCTGTCCATGGGATTTCTCAGGCAACAATAATGGAGTGGGTTGCCATTTCCTCTTCCAGGAGATCTTCCTGTTTCAGGGATCGAACTCAAGTCTTCTGAGCCTCCTGCTGTGCTGGCGGATTCTTTACAACTGAGCCACCAGGGAAGCCCTGTAGTTCATTTATGCAACAGTCTAAATAGATCATATTTTATTGATCCATTCCAGTATTGATAAACTTGTAGAAGTTTCCAATTTTGGCTCTTATAAATAACCCTGCCGTGAACATATTAGTACATGTCTTTAGATGTATACATAATATGAATTTTTGAGGGGGCTATTCCTGAGAGTGGAATTTCTGGGTCATATAGAATGCAATTGTTTGGCTTTAATAGCTACTGCCAAACAGTTTCCCAAATGGCTGTGATTACATCCCCACCAGATGCGTGAGAAGTCCAGTTGCTGCTGACCAACACTGGCACTATGCAGTTTCTACCTTTTTCATTACAGACATTATTGTGCTGTAGCACCTCTAGCAGACATGTAGTGGTTTCTCATAGTGGTTTTAAAATTCAAATTAAAACCACTGACAGTTTAATGATGGTTTAAAAAACTGTTTAAAAAACCCTGACGTTTAACAATGACAAACACTTTTTCATGTGCTTATTGGCCATTTCAATACCTCTTAGAAGAAGTATCTATTCAAAGTTTTTACTCTTTTTTTTCCCTTTTGAATTTTTTTCCTTTTCCTTTTTTTTTTTAAACAAATTCATCATATTCCAGATGCAAGTTCTTTTCAAATATGTGTATTGAAAATATCTTCCCCTAACCCGAGGTTTGTCCTTTCATTTTCCTAATGATCTATTATGATCATCAGAAGTTCTTAATTTTAATGCAATCTAATTGATTATTTTTTAGCACTTTTTTGTGCTCTAAGAAAACTTTGCCTATCTATGCCATCTGATTAAAAGGGTTGTTGATTTATCTACAAGTCATCTTTAATTTTTGTGAAAGAAGAATGGTCAAGTTTGAGTATTTTCCCATATGGACATCTAGTCAAATATGTACGATTTCTTGAACACCAGTTCAGCAATATTGCGTCATCTTTGTTATAAATCAACTGATCACGTGCGTGTTTGGTCTATTTCTGCACTCTTTAATCTATTTCACTGGTATATTTGTCTACCTCTGTGCCAATACCACTGTCTTTATTACTTCAGTTTATAATATGTTTTGAAATCTGGTAGTATACGTTTTCCAACTTTCTTGTTCTTTAAGATTACCTTAACTATTCTCAGTCATTTGCAGTTTTATATCCATTTGAATCTTCCATTTTCAATTTCTACTTGAAATAGTGGGATTTTGACTGAAAGTATACTAAATCTACAGGTCAATTAGTACAAATTTGACTTTTTTCATAACACTGACTCTTCTAATCCATTGCAATGGTATATTATCCTTACTTAATGTCAATAACATATTGTAGTTTTTGTTGTTGTTATTGTTTAGTCACTAAGTCATGTCCAACTCTTTTGGGATCCCATGGACTGTAGTCTGTCAGGCTCCTTTGTCCATGAGATTTCCCAGCTAAGAATACTGGAGTGAGTTGGCATTTCCTTTTCCAGGAGATCTCCCCCCCACCGCCCCCACCCAGGGATTGAACTGGCATCTCCTGCATTGGCAGGCAGATTCTTTACCACTGAACCACCAGGAGAGCCCCACTGTAGTTTTTAGGTAGATGTTCCATGCATCTCCTTTGTTAAATTAGCACATGTGTTTATATTTGTCCCCAGTGAAAGATTTGGTTTCATATAAGCTCTTTTATCATAGGTAGAAGTTGCAGTCCGGTTGCCAGTTTTTTTTTTTTGTTTTTTTTTAATTACAAGAAAATTTAAATACTTTCCATATGAGGTTTTAAAAAAAAAACGGTGAGTGATTTGCCTGAAGATCACACTGCTTTCAAGTTGAGAATTTGGATCAGAACTCAGTATTTTTCCAGAGTCCACACTTTCATTAAGGCTTCCCAGGTGACTCTGGTGGTAAAGAACCTGCCTGCCAATACAGGAGATGTAAGAGATATGGGTTTCATCCCTGGGTTGAAAAGATTCCCTGGAGAAGGGCATGGCAACCCACTCCAGTATTCTTGCCTGAGAATCTCAAGGACGGAGGAGACTGGTGAGCCAGAGTCCATGGGATTGCAAAGAGTCAGACATGCCTGAGTGACTGAGCATCATACTCTCAATGAATGTGTGTTTGGAGGGGATGGAGCTGATACGTGAACATGGAAGTTGGGATCAGTGGCCTATTTACAGGTAATTTACCTGCTGCATGAGTTATGAGAGGGAGTTAAGCCAGGATTTTCAGAAGGTAAGCTCATTTTTCTTATTGCTGCTGCTGCAAAAATGTTTCATTTTTCAATGACCTCCTGGTATTTTAAATAGGCTTGTGGGAAGGAGCATCTTGGCACCCCTGCTATCTTCTCCTGGATACAAATTGAAACCTTATTCAAAGCCAAGCATAATTATGAAGAAAAATCTTCTGCCAAAAGTGGAAAATGCATTCCCTATAAAAGATGTTGGGGTTATCTGAGAATAGATAATGGAGTGTTGAGTGTATTATGTCATTTTTGTTCTAAACTTTGATTTGGGTTTAGTGAACCTAACCTTAAATACAACAGCCAGACACTTTTCTATTGCTGAAAAAATGTGTAAGTTGAACAAGAAGTCAGGACGCTCCCATCCCAGGAAGCTTTCCATCTTAGCTCTGCTTTGTCCAAGACAGTTCTACAACCTTGGCTTGAGTACTCAGCGAACTTCTAGATTATGTCCTTTTACTGAACAGAGCTTCCAAAGTAATGTAGGCAAAATGAACTAGTTTTATAAGAGACACAGCTTCTGTGACAGGGCTAGAGTTAAAGGCATTATAATATAGAGGATGGCGCTTCCCTGGTGGCTCAGCGGTAAAGAATCCTCCTGCAGGAGATGCAGGTTCAATCCCTGGGTTGGGAAGATGCCCTGGAGAAGGAAATAGCAACCTACTCCAGTATTCTTGCCTGGGAAATCCCATGAACAGAGGAGTCTGGCAGACTACAGTCCTTGGGATCAAAAGAGTCCAACAAACTTAGTGACTAAAACAACATCAGGGACTTCCCTGGTGGTCTGGTGGTTAAGATTCCAATGCAGGAGGTACGGATTTGATCCCTGGTTGGGAGCTAAGATCCTACATGCCTTGGGGTCAAAAAACCAAAACATAAAGAAGAATATTGTAACAATATTGTAACAAATTCAATAAAGCCTTTAAATATAGTCCACATTAAAAATTTTTTTTAAAAGAATGCCATTTATGCAACACGCATGCCCCTGTTGTTGTTGTTTAGTCATTCAGTCCTGTCTGACTCTTTGCAACCCCATGGACTGCAGCACACCAGGCTTCCATGTCCTTCACCATCTCCTGGGAATTGCTAAAACTCATGTCCATCGAGTGGATGATGCTATGAATCAATATTATAAAATTTTGTATGGACATATATTTGTACAATTGAAGATAAGAAAGTTTGCACGAGTTGGGATTTTATGTGAGTTGGATAATGGTGAACACTCTGGCAAATTTATATGTCTATAAAGTACAACCATCAAATGGACTTCTGGATTGCAGAAACAGATTGGGGCTGGAGATCAAGAGAGGCATTAGATTTATCTGTAAACTGTGACTTTCTGTACTGAGATTTTATAGTTGCATTACCAATGTAATTATCTGTCCGCAAATACAGGAGACATAGGTTTGATCCCTGGGTTGGAACTATCCCCTGGAGGAGGAAATGGCTACCTAGTTCCACTCCAGTATTCTTGCCTGGAGAATCCCATGGACAGAGGAGCCTGGCAGGTTACAGTCCATGAGAGGGCAAAGATTCGGACATGGCTGAGCATCTGAGCACTAATGTGATTAGGCACAAACAACAGATACAAAACCGACATGTATGTACACATGCTCCCAGGAGCAGTGGGAGGGAAACTAACTGTCACAGCAATAGGAGGGAAGACTAGGGCAGGGGATGCTCAGAAATTCCTTGAGAGCATCTTTCACTTTTGAAACTAAAGCAGTTCCCCTAGCTCTGCTCTGCTGGGCCAGACTCCCTGGATTTACTTTATTTTATTGTTGTTTTACTTCTCTCTATAAAAATACTGTGTGTTCATCATAGAACATTTGAGAAATACAGAAATAGTACTCAGGAGATGAAAACAATCTCCCACCCAGTTTGCACAACCCAGAAGTAACTGTTGTTAAGCCCTGGTTGTATCCACTTTGTGGGCTTTTTAAAGTACGTTGTTTACATGGTTCTACGCAGAGTACATCATGAGAAACGCTGGGCTGGAAGAAGCACAAGCTGGAATCAAGATTGCCGGGAGAAATAGCAATAACCTCAGTTATGTATATGACACCACCCTTATGGCAGAAAGTGAAGAGGAACTCAAAAGCCTCTTGATGAAAGTAAAAGAAGAGAGTGAAAAAGTTGGCTTAAAGCTCAACATTGAGAAAATGAA
This sequence comes from Bison bison bison, assembly GCF_000754665.1. Lineage (NCBI taxonomy): Eukaryota > Metazoa > Chordata > Mammalia > Artiodactyla > Bovidae > Bison > Bison bison. The sequence goes on from NW_011494727.1 coordinate 3,768,418, forward strand.
GATCACGGCATCTGGTCCCATCACTTTATGGGAAATAGATGGGGAAACAGTGGAAACAGTGTCAGACTTTATTTTTGGGGTTCCAAAATCACTGCAGATGGTGATTGCAGCCATGAAATGAAAAGACGCTTACTCCTTGGAAGGAAAGTTATGACCAACCTAGATAGCATATTGAAAAGCAGAGACATTACTTTGCCAACAAAGGTCTGTCTAGTCAAGGCTATGGTTTTTCCAGTGGTCATGTATGGATGCGAAAGTTGGACTGTGAAGAAAGCTGAGCGCCGAAGAATTGGTGCTTTTGAACTGTGGTGTTGGAGAAGACTCTTGAGAGTCCCTTGGACTGCAAGGAGATCCAGCCAGTCCATTCTAAAGGAGATCAGCCCTGGGATTTCTTTGGAATGAATGATACTAAAGCTGAAACTCCAGTACTTTGGCCACCTCATGCAAAGAGTTGACTCATTGGAAAAGACCCTGATGCTGAGAGGGATTGGGGGCAAGAGGAGAAGGGGACGACAGAGGATGAGATGGCTGGATGGCATCACCAACTTGATGGACATGAGTTTGAGTGAACTCTGGGAGTTGGTGATGGATAGGGAGGCCTGGCATGCTGTGATTCATGGGGTCACGAAGAGTCAGACAGGACTGAGTGACTGGACTGAACTTAACTGAACTGAATGTGGCCAATATATAATTGTATTTATTGGTTTTAAGTCAGTTTTATGACGACCTATGTAGGACACATTCACTCTAATATCTATTTGTTTAAGGTAGAAAAATGAAGGAAATAAAGATCATAAAGAAAAGTTGAAAATCATCCAGGTTCCCACTTCCCACAGTAAACATTTTCTTATATTTTTTTATTTTTTAATGTCATATTATATAGTTCCTGCATTGCAGGTAAAGAATCCGCGTTGCAGGTAAAGAATTATATAGTTGAAAGCAAAATGTACCTACAGATTTTTAAGTGTAGTTACAAGGGAGAAGGGCTTCCCAGGTGGCGCTAGTGGTAAAGAGCCTGCCTGCCAATGCAGGTTAGACTTGGGTTCAATCCCTGGGTCGGGAAGATCCCCTGGAGGTGGGCATGGCAACCCACTCCAGTATTCTTGCCTAGGAAATCCCGTGGACAGAGGAGCCTGGCAGGCTACAGCATATGGGGTCGCAGAGAGTCAGACACGACTAAAGCAACTTAGCACACATGCACAAGGGGGGAAATAAGTACCAGGGGAAGGATGGTAGAGAATCTTAATGAAGGTTAATATCTGTCTTGGTTTCCATTAGCTTCTTTTTTCTTTTCAAAATGACGCAAGATATTTAAAACATTTTTATGTGCAGAGTATCAGGAGTCAAGTTGCTTATGCAGCACTGATTTTTATTTTAAAAAATATGTTTCCTAGAATAGCTAGATTCACTATTGTTTTTGTTAGGAATAGTTAATTATTTAAAAAAACACAAAAACAAATCTAGTAATCCCAAACAAGGAAATCCTGCCAGTCAGTTTAACTTGCCATGGTCGGACTCTAGGTTTCTGCATTTTTGTCATATTTCAGTTGACTGCTTTGTGTTTTCAAGTAAAATTTGCACAAAGGGTAGGTAGACAATGTATTTTTGAAGTGTCTGTATTTTTAAGAATAACTTTTTCTCTCAAATCTTCGGAGATTGCCTTATTTTTTTTTTTGGCATTTAATCTTGCAGATATCTCAACTTTTCTTCCTTTTTATGTAACTTGTTTTCTGCTAGGAAGCTAACACATTTTTTTTCCTAATCATTAAAAAATATTTTTAAGTCATAATTTCAGGATCTTCCTTGCAAGAAATTCTTTAAAAAATAAAAGACAAATTATTTATGTTTATCTATATTTTTTATTTTCAGTTGTGCTGGGTCTTCGTTGCTGTGTGGGCTTTGCCCTAGCTGTGGCACGAGCAAGGCCACTCTCCAGGTGCGGTGCACGGGCTTCTCACTGCGGTGATTTCTCTTGTTGTGGAGCATGGGCTCTAGGCACACAGGCTGCGTAGTTGCAGCATGTGGGCTTCAGTTGCTCCGAGGCATGTGGGATCTTCTCGGACCAGGGACTGAACCCTTGTCCCCTGCACTGGCAGGTGGGTTCTTATCCACTGTACCACCAGGGAAGTCCCAGGAAATTCTTTTTAAACATTTTTCCCCCCAACATATGTCCTGTCATCTCAACTTTTTGAAGCCAGGACTGCTTTCTTCAGATCTGTAATCATGTGTTTTATTTCTCACTGCCTTGGCTCTGGAAGGTCAATCCTGTCCTTTCTCAGGTACCTTTGGTCCCTTCCAGCTTCTCCTCATTGTGGGAAAGTGGTGGGTTGCAGATGAAATTCAGTAAGATTTAGTCTGATTTCTAAAACAGTTCTGAGTAAAGACTAGTAATAAGGACAGAGCGGCAATATGCGTTCAACTCACTCTATGTTATGCATCCTTTTGTTATGAAAATATTCTATACATCGAAACAAAGTATGTGCATGGTACAAAGAATACATGGATACCTACATAGCTAAAGAATTAGAACAGTATTGATACTTCTGAGGTTTCCTATGAACCTTTATTGCATTAACCCCCCAGAATTAACCTCTGACCTGAATCTTGTGCTTATTATCCCTTCACATTTCTTTAAATCTAAACACATAGGCTCACAGAATTAGGCAGGCAGGGTGAGAAGTCTTACAATCTACCGTCCACAAGCTGGAGGAGGGAAGCCAGTGGTTTATAGCTCAGTCTGAGTCCAAAAGCCTGACATCCAGGGGAGCTGATGGATGAAAGTGACGGTCAGAGTCTGAAGGAACTCAGATCCCTGATGTTCAAGGAAAAGATAGGTGTCCCAGCTCAAGCAAAGAGAGCAGACCCTCCCTTCCTCTGCCTTTTGATCTATGAAGGCTCTCAGCACATACCATGATGCCCTCCAGCCCTGATGAGGATAATCCTCTGTATTCAAGCTACTAATTCAAGCACAATCTCTTGTGGAAACACCTTCCCAGCCCCACCCAGCAAGAATGGTTCACTGGCTTTCTGGGCATCCCTTCACCCCGGCAAGCTGACACCTAAAACTAACCATTACTTATTCTTAAATATGCCTCCTGGAATGTGGAAGATCTTGTCAAGGATATATAATTCTGAGAGTGGAACTGTTGTTTCAAGTGGGTTTCACAGTCACCGTCACTGGTTAACACCAGACTGCTTTTTAAACTCATGTGTGTCTCCACCAGGGTCTGAGACTGATGGCAACATCTAACCGTGAGATTTTGGCCAGTTTCCTTGGTATTAAATAGTGTCTTGTTGTGATTTTGATTTACATTTATTTAACGACTAATCTAGTGGAGCATCTTTTCATGTTTATTGGACATTCATTCATGTTTCCTCTTTTGTGAAATGTCTGACAACTTGGCTTGCTCAGTTTTAAATTGTGTTAGCTGTTTCTTATTGATTTATTACTTTCTTCCAAAACAAACTCTTTCTGTTATGTGTTTTGTGAACATCTCCTTATTTGTCCCACAAAAAAATTTATGATGTCTTTGCTTGATATAAGTTTTAAATTTTAATGTTGTTTCATTTTTCAATCTTTTTAAAAACTGGGACATAATCTAAAATATCCCAAAGGGTTTTTTATGAGATAACCATATCATTTATAAATAATGATGATTTATTTTGTTTCTTTCTAATCCTTATCCTCTTATCTACTATATGGCTAGCACATTTTTTGAGTGATGGGTGTTCTATTTTCCCCTGATTCTAAAGAAAATGTTTTTAAGTTTTTCCATTGATGATAATCACTATAGGGTTTATATATATATATATATATATATATATATATTTACCATCTAGGTGAGGTGTCCCTGGTGGCTCAGACTGTAAAGAATCTGCCTGCAATGCAGGAGACTCGGGCTTGATCCCTGGGTTGGGAATATCCCCTGAAGAATGGAATGGCTACCCACTCCAGTATTCTTGCCTGAAGAATTCCATAGACAGAGGAGCCTGGCAGACTATAGTCCATGGGATTGCAAAGAGTCGGACACAACTGAGTGACTAACACTTTCATGCTTTTTCACCATCTAGGTAATTTCCTTCTATTTCTAAGTTGCTAAGTATATGTATGTGCGTGTGCAAGTTTTGTCTTTAGGAGTTGATGTTTAATATTACTGAACAATTCTTTTCTGCATTAATTGAAATGATTTGGCAGCCATGTGGTTTCTTGTGAACAAGTTTTGCCAATGGTGTATAAGTAGAATTGGGTTTCATAACTTCGGAAAACATTATTAAATGATGGGTGTGTATTATCCTTCCATTTTCTCCTCCTTATGTGCTGGAATAGAGATGTGATGGCAGGAGTCACAGCAGGTATTTGAGATCACAGGGAGACAGACCCTGGGAACAAAGACCCACCAGCAGAGAGAAGACCGGGGTTCTGCACCAACAAGCACTGTGTCAGTTCAGGTCTGTCTCTTTCCATTTCTTGAGAAAGAAGAAAAATTTTTATCTTGTTTAAGATTTTTTTTTTGCATGTCACAGACAAACTTAATCCTAACTAAGACTAAAATTTTACAAAAGTAGCATCTGAAGTAGTTATTCCAAATCCTTTATTTATTTTTCTAGTGGGAAAAAATAAATATTTGCTAAAACAAAAGCTATTTCTTTGTTATGATGTCTCTTTGGGAGTGGGGAGGCTGGAGAAAGGCCTGGAAATGATGTCTTGGCATTTTTAACATTCCCAGATGGTTTATGTAATAAAAGTCAGAGCTTCTGGATAACTTTTTAGAAATTCAAGATGAATGAACCACAAAACCAAAGTGTGATGTAATACCCAAAATATAGAAAGCCTTCACTCTGTCCCTTATCTCAATGTGAAGGGTATAACATTTACCTTTAAAATTTTTTTCTGATAGCCACTTACCAGGTAAAGGCACGCTGACTGCTGTGGCAGTCAAAATGACTGGCGCACAGAAGATAGAAAAGACTTTTAAACAGGAAGTTTGCCTTTTCTCCTAGGGATTCCAAAGCTTGTCAGATACACTCATCCTATCAGAGCAAAGTTTATGCACTGCAGACAGAAGGATGTTCTATGACATATGTGGTGATTTGATAAGCACTGTCACCCTCACGTGAGCACGTTTATGCAATATATGATTAACCATTTTCAATAACTTAGCTCTTCTACAAAGAATATATCCCTGGTGGCTCAGACAGTAAAGAATCTGCCCACAGTGCAAGAGACTCAGTTTCAGTCCCTGGGTGGGGAAGGTCCCATGTAGAAGGAAATGGCAATCCACTCCAGTACTCTTGCCTGGGAAAGCCCATGGACAGAAGAGCCTGGCAGGCTAGTCTATGGGGTCGCAAAGAGTCAGACACGACTGAACAACTAACGCTACCTTCACTTAGCTCTTCTGCAGAGAAAATATCAACACTTCAGTTGGGTCATTCAGTAACTTCAACCCAGATAAATGACATTGCATCCTTTAAAAATGGAGACTCTTATTGAAGATATTTATTACTGATACTCAAGACAAAAGTCTATGTAATTAATAGGAGAAAAAGAAGAAAATAAAAATGTACAGCAATCCCATCACCTTATAGTGGCTGTTCTCGAACTTGACCCTGAATCTGTGAGTGCCTGTGTGCTAAGCTGCTTCAGTTCAGTTCAGTTTAGTTCAGTCGCTCAGTCGTGTCCGACTCTTTACGACCCCATGAATCGCAGCACGCCAGGCCTCCCTGTCCATCACCAACTCCCGGAGTTCACTCAGACTCACATCCATCGAGTCAGTGATGCCATCCAGCCATCTCATCCTCTGTTGTCCCCTTCTCCTCCTGCCCCCAATCCCTCCCAGCATCAGAGTCTTTTTCAATGAGTCAACTCTTCGCATGAGGTGGCCAAAGTACTGGAGTTTCAGCTTTAGCATCATTCCCAGGGCTGATCTCCTTCAGAATGGACTGGTTGGATCTCCTTGCAGTCCAAGGGACTCTCAAGAGTCTTCTCCAACACCACAGTTCAAAAGATCAATTCTTTGGTGCTCAGCCTTCTTCACAGTCCAACTCTCACATCCATACATGACCACTGGAAAAACCATAGCCTTGACTAGGCAGACCCTTGTTGGCAAAGTAATGTCTCTGCTTTTGAATATGCTATCTAGGTTGGTCATAACTTTCCTTCCAAGGAGAAATCGTCTTTTAATTTCATGGCTGCAATCACCATCTGCAGTGATTTTGGAGCCCAAAAAATAAAGTCTGACACTGTTTCCACTGTTTCCCCATCTATTTCCCATGAAGTGGTGGGACCAGATGCTATGATCTTCATT
>NW_011494727.1:3774822-3775435 GCF_000754665.1 Bison bison bison
TTTTCTGAATGTTGAGCTTTAAGCCAACTTTTTCACTCTCCACTTTCACTTTCATCAAGAGGCTTTTTAGTTCCTCTTCACTTTCTGCCATAAGGGTGGTGTCATATACATAACTGAGGTTATTGATATTTCTCCTGGCAATCTTGATTCCAGCTTGTGCTTCTTCCAGCCCAGCGTTTCTCATGATGTACTCTGAATATAAGTTAAATAAGCAGGGTGACAACATACAGCCTTGATGTACTCCTTTTCCTATTTGGAAGCAGTCTGTTGGTCCATGTCCAGTTCTAACTGTTGCTTCCTGACCTGCATACAGATTTCTCAAGAGGCAGGTCAGGTAGTCTGGTATTCCCATCTCGTTCAGAATTGTCCACAGTTTATTGTGATCCACACAGTCAAAGGCTTTGGCATAGTCAATAAAGCAAAAATAGATGTTTTTCTGGAACTCTCTGCTTTTTCGATGATCCAGCGGATGTTGGCAATTTGATCTCTGGTTCCTCTGCCTTTTCTAAAACCAGCTTGAACATCTGGAAGTTCACAGTTCACATATTGCTGAAGCCTGGCTTGGAGAATTTTGAGCATTACTTTACTAGCGTGTGAGATGAGTGCAATTGTG
>NW_011494727.1:3775535-3780383 GCF_000754665.1 Bison bison bison
AGATTGTGCAGTAGTTTGAGCATTCTTTGGCATTGCCTTTCTTTGAGATTGGAATGAAAACTGACCTTTTCCAGTCCTGTGGCCACTGCTGAGTTTTCCAAATGTGCTGGCATATTGAGTGCAGCACTTTCACAGCATCATCTTTCAGGATTTGAAATAGCTCAACTGGAATTCTATCACCTCCACTAGCTTTGTTTGTAGTGATGCTTTCTAAGGCCCACTTGACTTCACATGCCAGGATGTCTGGCTCTAGGTGAGTGATCACACCATTACGATTATCTTGGCCATGAAGATCTTTTTTGTACAGTTCTTCTGTGTATTGTTGCCACCTCTTCTTGATATCTTCTGCTTCTGTTAGGTCCATACCATTTCTGTCCTTTATCGAGCCCATCTTTGCATGAAATGTTCCCTTGGTAGCTCTAATTTTCTTGAAGAGATCTCTAGTCTTTCCCATTCTGTTGTTTTCCTCTATTTCTTTGCATTGATCACTGAGGAAATCTTTCTTATCTCTTCTTGCTATTCTTTGGAACTCTGCATTCAGATGCTTATATCTTTCCTTTTCTTCTTTGCTTTTTGCTTCTCTTCTTTTCACAGCTATTTGTAAGGCCTCCCCAGACAGCCATTTTGCTTTTTTGCATTTCTTTTCCATGGGGATGGTCTTGATCCCTGTCTCCTGGACAATGTCACGAACCTCTGTCCATAGTATATCAGGCACTCTATCTATCAGATCTAGGCCCTTAAATCTATTTCTCACTTCCACTGTATAATCATAAGGGATTTGATTTAGGTCATATCTGAATGATTTAGTGGTTTTCCCTACTTTCTTCAATTTAAGTCTGAATTTGGTAATAAGGATTTCATGATCAGAGCCACAGTCATCTCCCGGTCTTGTTTTTGTTGACTGTATAGAGCTTCTCCATCTTTGGCTGCAAAGAATATAATCAATCTGATTTCGGTGTTGACCATCTGGTGATGTCCATGTGTAGAGTCTTCTCTTGTGTTGTTCGAAGAGGCTGTTTGCTATGACCAGTGCATTTTCTTGGCAAAACTCTATTAGTCTTTGCCCTGCTTCATTCCGTATTCCAAGGCCAAATTTGCCTGTTACTCCAGGTGTTTCTTGACTTCCTACTTTTGCATTCCAGTCCCCTATAATGAAAAGGACATCTTTTTTGGGTGTTAGTTCTAAAAGGTCTTGTAGGTCTTCAAAGAACTGTTCAACTTCAGCTTCTTCAGCGTTACTGGTTGGGGCATAGGCTTGGATTACTGTGATATTGAATGGTTTGCCTTGGAAACGAACAGAGATCATTCTGTTGTTTTTGAGATTGCATCCAAGTACTGCATTTCAGACTCTTTTGTTGACCATGATGGCTACTCCATTTCTTCTGAGGGATTCTTGTCCACAGTACCATGCCCAACTCCATTTGACCCTATGGACTGCAGCTTGCCAGACTCCTCTGTCCATGGGATTCTTCAGGCAAGAACACTGGGGTGGGTTGCCATGCCCTCCTCCAGGGGATCTTCTAGACCTAGGGATCAAACCTGCATCTGTTACATCTAACCTGCATCGGCAGATGGGTTCTTTACCACTAGCGCCACTTGGGAAGCTTGTTAAGACAGAGTACAAGGCCCCATCCCCAGAGTTTCTGATTTTGTAGAGCTCAGCAGGACCCTCAGATCTGCTTACTTAACAAGGTCCATGGTGATGCTGACACTGCAGATTCTGGGACCCTACTTTGAGGACCATAAGTAAGTAAGTAAGTGTTAGTCACTCAGTTGTGCCCGACTCTTTGCCACCCCATGGACTGCTGCCCACCAGGCTTCTCTGTCCATGAGATTTTCCAGGCAAGGATACTGGAGTGGGTTGCCATTTCCTTCTCCAGGGGATCTTCCCCACCCAGGGATCAAACCCTGGGTCTCCTGCACTGCAGGCAGATTCTTTACCAACCATGGACTCAGTGTAATGACTTTTGCCCTAATGATTTTGATCTTTTCAATCTTCTGATTAGCAACACACAACCAGGCTTGTCATAGTCACCAGTAACGTGCACAGTGCTGAATATTAGGTCACTGCTTGGTTCTTATCTTTCTGACTTATCAGCAGAATTAACAACACAAGTTTGAACTGAAGTTCCGCTTATATTCAGATTCTTTTAAACGGTAAATGCTATAGTACTTCTTTTTTTTCCAACTTTTTATTTTATACTGGAGTAAGTTGATTAACAATGTTGTGTTTCAAGTGTAAAGCAAAGTTATTCAGTTATACATATACATGTATCTATTCTTTTTCAATATTTTCCCCATTTAGTTTGTTACATAGTATTGAGCAGAGTTCCCTGTGCTGTACATTTTAAATATAACAGTGTGCACATGTCAATCCCAAATTCCCTAACTATCCCTCTCCTCTGCCCTTTCCCCCTCTTCTGCCCTTTCCCCCTGGTAACCATAAATTCTTTCTCTAAGTCACTATAGTACTTCTCACTCAATCCCCCTGGTTGGCGGATGATAAATCCCTTCATCCTGACCTATTCTACAGAGCAGCTTTTGTGGCTATGATCTAGGGCTTCCCAGGTGGCGCAGTGGTAAAGAGTCTGCCTATTAATCCAGGAGATGCAAGAGACACAAGTTCAATCCCTGAGTTGGGAAGGTCCTCTGGAGGAGAAATAGCAAACCGCTCTTTCCAGTCTTGCCTGTAAATCCCATGGACAGAAGAGCCTGGCCTTGGGGTCGCAAAGAGTTACACAAGACTGAGCACACACACCACAGTTCTGTAACACTAGATTTCTATGATGAATATCAGCTACATTTTGACTTCCCAACCTTTCTGTTCCTGGCCCTCTTGGCCTGGCACCTACCTCTACTTCTTTAGTTCTGTCTGCCTGGCTCCCATCCACCTCTTCCCTCCCCCCTCCTTTCCCCTCCCCACTTCTTCTCCAGCCACACCAGCAATGGGCCAGTTCTGGAGAGGCACCTCCCATTTCCCCACCTCAGAGTCCTGGCACAAACCATGCCTTCTACTTGGGGTATTTTTCCCTTTCTCCCTTTTTCCTAATTAATTCCCATTCATCCTCTATATCTCAAATAACATCACTCTTGCATACTCTGACAATATTTTATCCTATTTCAGTTTTGGTGTTTACTAGAATTGGTAATTATTAATATATACTTGTGTGTATTCTAAGTCACTCAATCATGTCTGACTCTTTGCAACCCCATGGACTGTAGCCCTCCAGGCTCCTCTGTCCATGGGATTTTTCAGGCAAGAATACTGAAGTGGGTTGCCATTCCTTCCTCCAGGGGATTTTCTCAATCCAGGGATGGAACCAGAGTCTCTTGCATCTCCTGTACTGGCAGGCAAATTCTTTACCACTGGTGCCACTTGGGAAGCCCCAATTGTATATTTACCTGTGCATAATTATATGCTGTCTCTTTTCTCCAGTAGTCTATGAATTCCACATGGGAAGAGACTGTGTTTTGATGACCCTATTACCTTCAAATCATTTTTTAAGTTGAATACATGAAGGATTTATATCTTAAATATTAATTTATATAATCATACTAATGGGGACTTGAACCTCCATCTATATGTTACCAATTTCATTGGTTATTAGCTGGAGATACTTCTTTGCTTAATATTAGTAATAACTTAAAAATATTTATTTAGCAGTGCTGGATCTTAGTTGGGCTTCCCTGGTGGCTCAAACAGTAAAGGATCTGACTGCAAGGAGATCTGGGTTTGGTGGGTAGGTGAAATCAATTTACAGAGAACGGGACAGATCAGAAAACATGTTTCAGATTTTCTAAGCCCTGGGTCATTTCTCAGTTCCTGTCAGTGATTTTCGAATTAGTTCCCAAGAGACATTGCTATGGGCTTCCTGAGAAAATTATTTTCTGCATTTTCCAACTGTTTCATAATGAGCATGCCATTTCTTTCAGGATCAAAAATAAAGCATACATCCAAATAGAATGGGTCTTCACACACTTTGGACCTTTTGTGGAAACCAGTTCTAGAGCAGGCTAGTTCAGTTTGGAATTTAAGCTCCAGCTATAAGGGGGTGTTCATTTCTTGTTGCCTTTGGTAAATTTGTCTGCACGTAGAATATCCTGCCATTACTTCCCCAATCATTTGCAGTGGTGTGCTGGGACTGCCTGGTGACAGTTTGCAAGAGTTGAATGTCATACTTTCAGGAATTTTGCAAGTCATTTGTGAAACCCTCAGTAGCTTGAAATCAGCTCTGGTGAAAGTTTCACACCACGGAAATTGGCAAATGCTACAAATCAGGACACTTCCCCCCCACCTCCCCCACTAGATAGCTGACTGTTAAACAACTACCAGTATACCACTGAAGCAGGCATGAACATGGGCTATTCCCCTGGGCAGTTAAAAGGCATGGCCTTTAACTCTGAGTAGCATAATCCTTCATGTGTTTGGTTAACCAAGAAAGCATTTGGAATGTTGCCCTGCTCTGTGTATGATTTATAATATTAGGTGCTTGACAAAATCAGAGGAGATTTTATTCTGTGGCCTACTCATATTTGAATATTTTAATGAGCAATGAGGCAAAATTTCAAGCTGCCAAGAAGCTTAGAGACCAAATGGTTGTGCCATTGCTCATTTATTTTACACACAAATATCCACACACCTTATAGAGTGTTTAACAATAGTCAAATACTCTGCCTGAGTACTCAGCCATCTACTTTTTAGATTAATTACTATTTCTTATATCTGAGTGGAGCTACGGAGAAGGCAATGGCAACCCACTCCAGTACTCTTGCCTGGAAAATCCCATGGGCGGAGGAGCCTGGTAGGCTGCAGTCCATGGGGTTGCTAAAGTCGGACACGACTGAGTG
>NW_011494727.1:3780483-3794088 GCF_000754665.1 Bison bison bison
GCATTGGAGAAGGAAATGGCAACCCACTCCAGTGTTCTTGCCTGAGGAATCCCAGGGACTGGGGAGCCTGGTGGGCTGCCGTCTATGGGGTCGCACAGTCGGACACGACTGAAGCGACTTAGCAGCAGCAGCAGCAGAGTGGAGCTAAAACCTCCACTTTCTGTGGGTAGGACAGATACAGAGGACTTAGGTAATGTAAATGCAAACAGGAGAGGTGTTCTTTTCCTTCTAATACCCTTCTGAAGGCAAAAATGATGGGTAGTGATGCTATCCAATGAGAACGCCATAATCAAAGATGGGCAGTGATGCTAGCCAATGAAAACGCCATAACCGAAGATGGGCAGTGATGCTATCCAATCAGAACATTATCCCCCCAGTTGAAGATAGCTTGCTTACTGGGTAGATCCCTTACTCTTCTTTGGTAGCGGATAGTAAAGAGCAAGCTGGTACATGTATTGAACGAGTGTCTTTCCAGAAACTTTGTCAGGTGTTTCATGTCCATTTGTTCCTAAAATGTAACACTGACCTTTCTGAGAACTATACACACAGATCATTATGGTCTCAAGTTGAGAATAATGGTTAACAGTCATAATTTGTTTTCTTCTCTTTTTCGAAAGAAGAAAACACACTGTTGTTGTTGTTCTTCTTCTTCAGTCGTTAAGCTGTGTTCAGCTCTTTGCGACCCCATGGGCTGCAGCACACCATGTTCCCCTGTCCTTCACCATCTCTTGGATTTTGCTCAAACTACACACATATGGAATATACAGTGACTATCAGTGGGGCTTTAAGTCTATATAAAGGAATTTAACCTGGGGTCTCCTGGACCATTTGAACAGCATAAACTTTGGCTCAATTTAGCACTAATAATTTTGTATTAGTCACAAGAGAAACTGGGTGCACGTGTAGCCAGGCTGTTAACTCTGCTTTCATCTACATCACCGTTCAATTCTCATCTGAGATCTTGTATATGCCTCAGAGCCTCTTCAGCTATTCTCATGTCCCAAATCTCAATCCCTTTCTCCTGTTTTGTTTCTAAATAGAGAAGCTATCCAATGTAAAAGGCAGAAAAATAAAAGAGACACGAGGATGTAAGCAGTTGCCTTCCTTAGAAAAGAGACCTAGCTGCATCTAAAAATCTTTAATATCAAGATCATTACATTCATTTCTTTTTGGTTCTCTAACGTGTTTGTATTTCACATTTTTTTATTTTGAAAAAATATTTATTTATTTACCTGGTAAATGGTGATCTTCGGAGGAATTGCCTGAAAGCTTTAGTCATCAGCTGTGGTGGCTTAGATGGTAAAGAATCCACCTGTAATACAGGAGGCTAGGGTTTGATCCCTGGGTCGGGAAGATCCCCTGGAGTAGGGACTGGCACCCACTCCAGAATTGTTGCCTGGAAAATCCGATGGAGAGATGAGTCTGGTGGGCTACAGTCCATGGGGTTGCAAAGAGTTGATTAACATTTTCACTTTTAATCAATAGCTTCCTTTGCTCAATTGAAATTAGAACCCAGTATGAACCCTGTTTCAAGACTCTCTGTTTTAGAATCCTCATGTTTGCTCTGTTGTTTCTATATATGGAGCTCTCATCCCTTTATAGCATGATATGCATGTCTGGAGCAATCTGTCCCCATGCAGAGGCTATGTCATTGTTCTCTGGACTCCAATCCGATGCACTTGCATTGGCTCCCTGCCAAAGCACAGCATCTCCAAGGAAACCTGGGGCTGGTTGCCATGGACACTCCCTTTGCTGATAAGTCACATCACACCTCTCCACTTCTCTGCACACCCACAATAACAGTCCTTTGGGTGATCAGGCAATTCTATGCATTGACATTTCCAAACCTCACATTCATTTCATGTGCAAGAAATAGACATACCAAGAAGCCTCTCAAATATTCGTACCTGTCCAGACGAGCGTGTGGTGAAGCCATCTTGTTGCAGTTTCGTTTTGTGCCATGGAGAATAAGTAAGCTTTGGCAAATATCAGGCCTGAATTGGAGTGATTCCACTGAAACAATCAGAGCCTCAGGAGGGAGGATGGCTGTGAAATCTTGTCCTTGTAACCTTGTGATCACTTCTTCTTGACTGAAATTCTCATCCCTCTGTCTTTCCTGTGGGGGTTTATGACAAGACTGGGGTGGCCTATAGGGGTCATTCATATTAGCAGTGTGTTCAACAAGTGACAATTTTTAAAAAGATTCTTTTCATGTGGACTGTTTTTAAAGTCTTTATTGAATTTGTTACAATATTTCCTCTGTTTCATGTCTTTTTGGCTGCAAGGCAAGTGGGGTCTTGGGTCCCTGACCAGGGATCGAACCTGCACCCCCTGCATTGGAAGGCAAAGACTTAACCACTGGACTCCCAGGGAAGTCCCACAAGTGACAGTTTTTTAACAGTGAATGCTTTGTTTTTGATTTCACAGCTTTGTTTTTGATTTCACAGTGATTACACACCAGATGTCTGTCTTTATTATTAATAGCATCACCTGAAAAGTTTTTCTCTTGAACCTGGTGAGCTGTTGGTAGTGGAAAAGTGAGTTTTACTCAAAAAATTTCTGACCTGTTCTGTTTTCTAGTGAAAAACGTTTTGAGTCACTAGTCTGGCTAATTCTGCCTATTTACTGGAAATTCTATGTTAAAACCAAAGAGGGTGATCTCCCTGGGACATGGTCTCACAGTTCAGTTGGTTACCTGACCATGCATTTTTTGGGGTCTTTATTCACTACTTGACCAGTAAAATTAATCATGAAACAAAGGGATACCAGACAGGAACTATGGTTTCCCATTAGTCCGCGGAGATGAGGTCATAGACATTTAAATGTTTAACATAAACCAACCGTGTATGTGAACAGACAGAAACTATGAAAACATATACTTCACACTTGTTATCTTAGGGGTGGAGGAGACTGGGTGACATTGGAGAGTACGTGGAGGAAGATTACTCTTCCCTTTAAGTATCTCTGTAGTGTTGCCTTTTAAAAATGAGGCTGTGTTATTTTGCAGTTCAGTAAGTAAAGTATTATTTTTTAAAGGAAGCTGATGGCAATTTTTCTTTTGGAACTAATAGTTACATGCTGGGAATATTAAAAAGTGGAGGCAGATAAGCTGCAGGAAGAGGTATGCTTTGTCTTTCCCAGGAGTGCAGACTAAAGAAGATTGCTTTATGGAAAGTTAGAAGGACCTAAGAGGAAAAAGGTGTCTAGAGTCCAGGGACCACAATTTCTGAGCCCATGCATCCTAGAGCCTTCTCCAGAGCAAGAGAAGGCATGGCAACGAGAAAGCCTTGCACCGCAAATGGAGAGTAGCCTCTGCTCACCACAACTAGTGAAAAGCCCGTGCAGCAGTGAAGACTCAGCATCAGTTCAGTTCAGTTCAGTCGCTCAGTCGTGTCTGACTCTTTGTGACCCCATGGACTGCAGCACTCCAAGCCTCCCTGTCCATCACCAACTCCCAGAGTTTACTCAAACTTATGTCCATTGAATTGGTGATGCCATCCAACCATCTTGTCCTCTGTTGTCCCCTTCTCCTCCCACCTTCAATCTTTCCCAGCATCAGGGTCTTTTCTAATGAGCCAGTTCTTCGCATCAGGTGGCCAAAGTATTGGAGTTTCAGCTTCAACATCAGTCCTTCCAATGAATATTCAGGACTGATTTCCTTTAGGATGGACTAAATGAATAATTATTTTAAGTAAAGATGATTCTACCTGAGGGGTGTCATTTCCCTTGCTCTTCCCAAACATTGACAGCAATGACCACAGTAGTGCATACAGAGGAAAATCTGCCCTAGCACTGAAAACCAAGGAAGGATGTCATGCATCTACAAGTCCTCGAGGGAGGCCAGCTGTCCACTGCCTGTGGGGCCAGGCTGAAGGACCACTCCACATTGTCTCCTGAGAAAGTGGGAATGTAGCAGAGACAAGTGTTCACGTCAAGTCAGGTGGAAAGGCTGCTTCAGTGGGTATGTGCACAGCGACAATTTCACTCAGAAACAGTATCCAGAATCTAAAGGGAGTGTGTGATCAGTCGCTCAGTTGTGTCCGACTCTTTTTGACCTCACAGACTGTAGCCCGCCAGGCTCCTCTGTCCATGGGATTTTCCAGGCAAGAATACTGGAGTGGGTTGCCGTGTCCTTCTCCGTCTAAAGGGAGAGGGGTAAGCAAACCATCAACAGAAAGAGGGATGTGGCAAGGCTCTCTTCAAGCAGGGCAGGACATCTGGGAGGGACTTTAGGAAGACAAGAGGCTGGACAGAGGACCAAGTGTGCAGACCTGGGGTTTGACTCAGAGGGGACAGGGCAGAGATGGTTTCCATGCTGAAACACGGAGTTTTAGCTGTGGCACCACAAGGGAAGTCCCTCTCCTTTATTTTTCTTAATGAGTAAATACATTCTCTCAGTCTGTCAGCTTTCTGTTAACTTTATGGCTGTTCTTTATTAATGCAGAGTTTTAAATTTTATTTAGTCGTATAAAAAACAATGCCTTTTAAAGTTTTGTGCTTTTGGAAGCTTAAGAAGACCTTTGCCATCTAAAGGTAAGAAAAAAGATTCAGATTTTTATTAATCTACTTAGAGTTGAAATTTGCATATATTGTGTGGACATAACCCTACCAAGCTCTTCTGTGCATCGAATTGTGCAGGCGAAAATACTGGAGTTGCCAGTATTCCAGTTGCCAGTACTCTGAGAAGAATGGATTAGCCATTCCCTTCTCCAGGGAATCTTCCTGACCCATTGCAGGCAAATTCTTTACCAACTGAACCAACAGGGCAGCCCATATTGTGTGATAGAAACCCAAAATGATTTTCCTTCATTAGTAAGTCATATTCCCCCTAGCAATAATTTCTTCCCCAAGTTTGTAATATCTTTTAATTTTTATAAGATCAAGATTTCAAGATACCCAACTTCAGCAATCTTTTATGTTTATTCCTTCTTGCTCCTGTTCAAGGATGCTTTCGGAATCCCAAGGATGTAAAGATATTCATCTGTATTTCTACTAAAGTACCACCTTCTTTTGATATTTAAGTTTTTAATCCTTTTGGAGTTGATTTTTGATTTTTGATGTAAAGTAAGCATACAACTTAATTTTTCCTCCGTATAAATAAATATATTTTCCAGCTTAATTTATTGACTAGTCACTTTATCCCCCAGTGATCTGTTATGCAACTTTCATTGTTAATAAAATTCTGTAATGTAGCAGTTAGTTTCTGAGCTCTGTGTTCTATTCCACTGGGTAATTTGTTCATCCTTGTGTTACAACACAGTGTTCTGGATAACATAGCTGCACAGTAAGTCCTGACTTCTAGTCAAGCACGCATCCTGCCCTTATTCTTCTTTTTCAGACAAGTCTGTCTTTTTAGTAGCATTTTGTCAGGTTCCATGGAAAACTCTCTTAACTGGAGTTGTGTTAAATCTGGATTAATTTATGGAAAATTAGCATCATTTTTATATAAAATCTTCCTAACCATGAGATGAGAAGGAAATGGCAACCCACTACAGTATTCTTGCCTGGGAAATCCCATGGAGAGAAGAGTCTGGAGGGCTACAGTCCATGATGTCTCAGAGTCAGACACGACTGAGCAACTTCTTTCTGTCTTTTAGTGAATTTTTATCATTGATATGTGCACATCCTCTACATTTGTCAGATTCATTACTAAGGATTTTATTGTTTTTGTTGCTGTTGTAAGTATGTGCTATGTAAATTGCATTTTCCATTTGTCATTGTCATGGTACTTAATCAGCTACATTAACTTTTCCCTTGTTATTTTTTGTTGCTCTGCTTTTCTAATGCCTTTGAAACAGGGTCTTAACCTATTCTTCTGCTTATTAATTTGTTCTTCAGCTGTACCTATTTTGTTATTCACTTCAGGCATTGTGTTTGTTATCCCAGTTCTTGTATTTTTCATGTCTGATATCTGTAATTGTTTTTATCATATAACTGCTTGTTTCTATTTCATGCTACAAAAATTTGCTGTTAAAACTAATTTCTATATTTATTTTACATTCCAGCTTTTTCTTTCTCCATAAAAACTCAACAATGTGTGTTCTTTCTTGTATGCAGATTATCTTAGATATTTTGCCACTTATCTCCCCAAGTTCCTGTTTTACTAAGGATAGCAGCTATTTTGGCAAGTCATGTACACCCAGGGGCAAAAGTCTCAGGGAGGAAAGTTCGGGTGATGTGCCGCAGAAAAGAGAGTCTTGGGACTTCCCTGGTGATCCAGTGGTCAAAACTCGGCATTTCCAATGAAGGGTTCACAGATTCAATCCCTGGTTGGGGAACTAAGATCCCACCTGCTGCCAAGGATTGCCAAAAAAATAAATAATAGGAATCCACAAAACAGGAAATGGGGGATATGGAGAAGACATGATTAAGGAAGTCATGGAAGAATTTTTTCCTAAAATTTAGAAAATTTCTCTTGGAAAGGGCTATTGGCATTGGAGAGTTATTAGGATGTGTGTGAGGTCAGTCTTAAGCCGTCTTGTAACCTGCGAGGAGTCACGTATTTTCTCTCTTCATGTATTTATTCTTCACAAACCAATCACTCAAGGATGTGTCACAGCCTTGTGTGTGTGTGTGTGTGTGTCCTCAGTCTTGTCTGACTCTTTTGTGACCCTATGGACTGCAACCCACCAGGCTTCTCTGTCCCTGGAATTTTCCAGGCAAGAATATTGGGGTGGGTTGCCATTTCTTCCTCCAGGGGATCTTCCCAACCCAGAAATCAAAACTGCATCTCTTGCATCTCCTAAATTGGCAGGGGGATTATTTGTGAACTGCAAAGTTAAAGACTCAGATATGGGAAGGATGTGGTAGAGCAATAAACAATAAAACAGAAAAATATTTTTATTTAAATGTTTATGTATTGCTGATATGGTATGAGATTTAACACAATTATTCAGATGTTAGAAGTAACATTATTGGCACATCAGTCAGATTCTCCAGAAGAAACAGAACTAATAAAGTATGTATGTGAGTGTGATGTGTGTGCATATGTGTGTGTATGTTTTCAATGGAACATTAATTGTATGAACATTACACAGACACTTCCATCCATAGAAATTAAGTCATGCCCTGTGTTGAAATCATGTTTTTGAAGATTATTTAACAACATAGAAAAATCTTACATAACTTAAAGAAAATACAAAAGCCACATTGTGAAAACCATATGATATATATGTGTACATATACACACACATATGCTTTTACAAAGTTCATGTTGATTTCTATTGCCCAGGAAAAAGTACCAAATGGTAATACATCAGTGTTAGTAGAGGTCAATTATGGACAGTGGGAGAGCTTCCCAGGTGGCTCAGTGTTAAAGACTATCCCTGCCAATGCACGAGACATGGCTTTGATCCCTGGGTTAGGAAGATCCCCTGGAGGAGGAAATGGCAACCTACTCCAGTGTTCTTGCCTGGAGAATCCCATGGACAGAGGAGCCTGACAAGATATAGTCCATGGGGTCAGAGTCAGACACAACAGAGCATGCTTGCATGCATGGGCGATGGGGTTAAGGATTCATCTTTTCTTCTTAGTATTTTGTTTCCCAAATAGCCTCCTGTGGAAATATTCTACTCTAATAATGATTAGAAAATGTTATTTTAAAAAAGGGATCATCTGGTTTGATCACATTTCTGGCAGATGGTCTGCCAACCTGAACACTTCCAGTGTGCAAGGGTCTCAACATTCCACAGATTATCCATTCCACAGTGTGATGATTATAATAATTAGAAAATGTGCCTTATATGGAGTCAAAGTCTGTCTCTTTGTTAATTCTATCCATTGGTCAGAAGTGCATCTTCTCTTCCATACGGCAAGTTCTCAGATATTTGAAGATGAATGTCATGTCTGTTTTCTTCTGGTTAAATCTCCATAGCTTCTTTAACCATCCCTAGTAGAGACAACGGCTAGTTCATTGGTTTTTCAGTTGCAGAATTAATTATATATTGGATAAGAAAAGCTTAATTATTAGAGTCAGTTCTTTGCTGAAAAAGGAAACACCAAGCCTGCCTGTGGCCATTTCTCCACACCTCAACCTGGTCTTCACTGTACTCTTTCATAACGGAATAACAAATAACCTTATTTTAGAGTGCATCCGGAGGCAACAGGCTTTCACTCTGGATCCTTTTCTTCTCCCTTACCCAGCCAAGTCTCAACCTCCTCCTCACTATCAGAATAGAATACAGGGACTTTCCTCATAGTCCAGTGGTTAAGAATCCACTTTCCAACACAGGGGATGCAGGTTTGATCCCTGGCTTGGAAACTAAGATCCCACATGCTGCAGAGCAACTAACCCCCAGCAAAAAGAGCCTGCATGCCTCAATGAAGACCAGACACAGCCAAATAAGTAAATATTTTACAAAAAACTTGTTAAAAAAATGAAATACAGTGCCTTTGTCCTGGTCCAGGCTGAGTTGCAAGGTGTCTACTCTTGTTCTGCTATTCTGTTTATGTCATTTATTGCTTAGTCACTAAGTCGTGTCTGACTCTTTGCAGCCCCGTGGACTAGAGACTGCTAGGCTCCTCTGCCCTTGGAATTTTCCAGGCAAGAATACTGGAGTGGGTTCCCATTTCCTATTCCAGGGGATCTTCCCAACCCAGGGATTGAACCCATGTCTTCCGAATCTCCTGCATTGGCAGGCAGGTTCTTTAGCACTGAGCCAGGGGTGGGGAGGAGGACAAATAGAAAACAATCAGCACAATGTGTTCTTTGCTGAGATGCATAGAGGAGGTAAAAGGTTCCTCTAGGGCTTTACTTGACTTTTGTTAGAAAATAATAGATATCTGATGGTTCCCTCCCAAGCGTAATCTAATTGGAGCACCTACGAAGAGTCCCAAAGCCTCAATTGTGTGAAGGGCAGCTGGGGTTTAATGGTGAGCTAGGTCATCATTCTTCCCCACTGAGATGCCTTCAGCGCAGGCTGCCTGGGAGGTCATATTACATTAACACCCATCCGGAGCAGGGGAGGAACACTGGAAAAGCCAGCTGCCTCTCAGCCACATGGAGAGGAACAAAGATCTCTGGGCAGTGTTTCCTGGGTCAGTGTTTGCCATGAGCCACATTTCCCAGAGAGGTTAAAAGTCGTATAAGGTTTTCTTATACCTATGTTGGTGTGCCTCACCTATCAGCACAACTTTCATATCTCCAACCTCGGCCACCTTAAGGAAAAAGGGAGAAATGGTTATCCTTTGGATCAAGCATGGGGTTTCCCAGGTGACCCTAGTGGTAAAGAACTCACCTGCCAATGCAGGAGACAAAAGAGATGCGGGTTCGATCCTTGAGTTGGGAAGAACTCCTGGAGGAGGGAATGGCAACCCACTCCAGTATTCTTGCCTGGAGAATCCCGTGGACAGAGGAGCCTGGTGGGCTACAGTCCTTAGGGTCACAAAGAGTTGAACACAACTGAAGTGACTTAGCATGCATGTACCCAAGTTTCTGAAATTCCAACTGTGTCATAGACAGATCTCATAACTCAGGGAGAGTGCTATTTCTATCTTGGGTGTGTACAATCCCCAAAATGACAGACACTGGTATTTAAATGAATCTCCTATTCTTGGTGTCCTTATATATTTTATGATAATTCTGGTCTGGTTCAGGTCATGCTCTAAAATTTCCATATTATAGAAGAAAGATTTTACAGAGACAGATCTGCAGTAGAAGATTGTATTTATTTTATTCAGGGTTGTGAATGTGGCCTACATGCTATCAGCTCTCCAGGAAAGAACTGTGCCTGAGGGTTTCCAAATCCTTAATAGATATGATGTTCTTCCCCAGTGTCTCAGTGGTAAAGAATCTGCCTGCAATACAGGAGGCCCCAGTTTGATCCCTGAGTCAGGAAGATTCCCTGAAAAAGGGAATGACAACCTAATCCTGTATTATTGCCTGGAGAATTCCATGAACAGAGGAGCCTGGCATGCTGCAGTCCATGATTTCACAGAGTTGAACATGACAGAGTGACTAACACTAACACTATCGGATATGAAATACAAATCCACAAATATTGCCAGCAGCTGTTTGTCAAGAGATGCCCTCACTGTTCACAGCTTGGTTCCTCCCCGCCACCAAAGCCCTCCCACTGCACCCCTTCAGCAGATATTTTTCATTGTGCATCCTGTGTCTGTACTTTTTTGTCTTGCATTTGACTAAAATTATTGTGGTTAATAATCTTTGGAAACTCAGTTATCATTCAAACCTATGCCAACTGGACATCTGTTTGTTCACCAACTTTGTGATCCATTTTGTGTTCAATACACTTCCAACTGTAGCCAATTTTTTCCCCACTTTGAGCTTTTTTTCAAATATTGGTCAAATATTTCCCTCTATCTTTTACTTTTCTCTTCTAAGCATGTACTTAGACCTTTGGTTAAATGGTATTAGATTTACTATTGGTTCTGACCCATTTCTACATCATACCTCCGTTTATTTCCCTGCCCATTCTTATTTTGTTTTTGCTTTTTAAAATTTCCCTTTTTTTTCTAAAATTAATTTGTATTCTCATACTGTACAGCAAAGTGAATCAGCTGCATGAATAAACATATCCTCTCTTTTTTGGATTTCCTTCCCATTTAGGTCACCACAGAGCATTGAATTGAGTTTCCTGTGCTATACACAGGTTCTCATTTAGTTATCTATTTTACACATAGTATCAGTAGTATGTATATGTCAATTGCAGTCTCCCAATTCATCCCACCCTCTTTTTCTTCTTGTTTTCTACATCTGTCTTTCTATTTCTGCTTTGCAAATAAGATCATCTGTACCATTTTTCTAGATTCCATGTATGTGTGTTAATATGCTTGTTTCTATTTTTTAAGAAAAGTTTCATCAGAATTTTCAATCTGACAGGTTTTTTTTTTGTGTTTTGAGTCTCCACTGCCTCTCTCTGTCTCTTTTCTTTCTAATCTCCCTTAAATTTTACTTAGCTGTCTATTATGGATTTGTAGTCTTTCTTATTAATAAATATGTCTCATATGCCACATTATGACATCACTTTCTTGAACTACCTTCATGAGAATGTCAGCCTGCCACCCCCTCCAATTCTAGTCACTCAAGTCATGTCTTAGCATGAGAAGATTTTGGGGCACAGGAGGGCCGAGAGGAGGTACTCCACGTTCAAGGTCAGGAGGGGTGGCTGTGAGGAGATACCCCTCATTCAAGGTAAGGAGCAGCAGCTGCGCTTTGCAGGAGCAGGCATGAAGAGATACCCCATGTCCAAGGTAAGAGAAACCCAAGTAATACAGTAGGTGTTGTGAGAGGGCATCAAAGCACAGACATACTGAAACCATCATCACAGAAAACTAGCCAATCTGATCACACAGACCACAGCCTTGTCTAACTCAGTGAAACTAAGCCATGCTGTATGGGGCCACCCAAGACGGACAGGTCATGGTGGAGAGGTCTGACAGAATGTGGTCCACTGGAGAAGAGAATGGCAAACTACTTCAGTATTCTTGCCTTGGAAACCCATGAACAGTATGAAAAGGCAAAATGATAGATACTGAAAGGGGAACTCCCTGAGTCGGTAGGTGCCAGTATGCTACTGGAGATCAGTGGAGAAATAACTCCAGAAAGAATGAAGTGATGGAGCCAAAGCAAAAAAAATACACAGTTGTGGATGTGACTGGTGATAGAAGCAAGGTTCAATGCTGTAAAGAGCAATATTGCATAGGAACCTGGAATGTTAGGTCCATGAATCAAGGCAAATTGGAAGTGGTCAAACAGGAGATGGCAAGAGAGAACATCGACATTCTAGGAATCAGTGAACTAAAATGGACTGGAATGGGTGAATTTAACTCAGATGACCACTATATCTACTACTGCGGGCAGGAATCCCTCAGAAGAAATGGAGTAGCCATCATGGTCAACAAAAGAGTATGAAATGCAGTACTTGGATGCAATCTCAAAAACGACAGAATGATCTCTGTTCGTTTCCAAAGCAAACCATTCAATATCACAGTAATCCAAGCCTACGCCCCAACCAGTAACGCTGAAGAAGCTGAAGTTGAACAGTTTTTTGAAGACCTACAAGACCTTTTAGAACTAACACCCAAAAAAGATGTCCTTTTCATTATAGGGGACTGGAATGCAAAAGTAGGAAGTCAAGAAACACCTGGAGTAACAGGCAAATTTGGCCTTGGAATACAGAATGAAGCAGGGCAAAGGCTAATAGAGTTCTGCCAACAGAACACACTGGTCATAGCAAACACCCTCTTCCAACAACACAAGAGAAGACTCTACACATGGACATCACCGGATGGTGAACACTGAAATCAGATTGATTATATTATTTGCAGCCAAAGATGGAGAAGCCCTATAGTCAGGAAAAACAAGACCAGGAGCTGACTGTGGCTCAGACCATGAACTCCTTATTCCCAAACTGAGACTTAAATTGAAGAAAGTGGGGAAAACCACTAGACCATTCAGATATGACCTAAATCAAATCCCTCATGATTATACAGTAGAAGTGAGAAATACATTTAAGGGACTAGATCTGATAGACAGAGTGCTTGATGAACTATGGACAGAGGTTCGTGACATTGTCCAGGAGACAGGGATCAAGACCATCCCCATGGAAAAGAAATGCAAAAAAGCAAAATGGCTGTCTGGGGAGGCCTTACAAATAGCTGTGAAAAGAAGAGAAGTGAAAAGCAAAGGAGAAAAGGAAAGATATAAGCATCTGAATGCAGAATTCCAAAGAATAGCAAGAAGAGATAAGAAAGCCTTCTTCAGTGATCAATGCAAAGAAATAGAGGAAAATAATAGACTGGGAAAGACTAGAGATCTCTTCAAGAAAATCAGAGATACCAAGGGAACATTTCGTGCAAAGATAGGCTTGATAAAGGACAGAAATGGTATGGACCTAACAGAAGCAGAAGATATTAAGAAGAGGTGGCAGGAATACACAAGGAACTGTACAAAAAAGATCTTCATGACCCAGATAATCACGATGGTGTGATCACTCACCTAGAGCCAGACATCCTGGAATGTGAAGTCAAGTTGGCCTTAGAAAGCATCACTACAAACAAAGCTAGTGGAGGTGATGGAATTCCAGTTGAGCTATTTTAAATCCTGAAAGATGATGCTGTGAAAGTGCTTCACTCAATATGCCAGCAAATTTGGGAAACTCAGCGGTGGCCACAGGACTGGAAAAGGTCAGTTTTCATTCCAATCCCAAAGAAAGGCAATGCCAAAGAATGCTCAAACTACCACACAATTGCACTCATCTCACATGCTAGTAAAGTAATGCTCCAAATTACCAAGCCAGGCTTCAGCAAAATGTGAACCGCGAACTTCCAGATGTTCAAGCTGGTTTTAGAAAAGGCAGAGGAACCAGAGATCAAATTGCCAACATCTGCTGGATCATGGAAAAAGGAAGAGAATTTCAGAAAAACATCTATTTCTGCTTTATTGACTATGCCAAAGCCTTTGACTGTGTGGATCACAATAAACTGTGGAAAATTCTGAAAGAGATGGGAATACCAGATCACCTGATCTGCCTCTTGAGAAAACTATATGCAGGTCAGGAAGCAACAATTAGAACTGGACATGGAACAACAGACTGGTTCCAAATAGGAAAAGGAGTACGTCAAGGCTGCATATTGTCACCCTGC
>NW_011494727.1:3794188-3794638 GCF_000754665.1 Bison bison bison
CCGTCCCGGGAAGGGAATCTTAAAAAGAGAGAAGTTTCCAAACATCAGGAAACCTTCTCACTGCCGAATCTGTGCCGAGCTTTGGAAGCACAGAGGGCAACATAACAGGGAGAAAAAATAAATAAACAATTTAAAACTCGCAGATTGCGAGCCCTACAGTAACTCCCCCAGCAGAGAAGCAGCGCAGACGCCTGTATCCGCCATTAGCAAACCGGGGCCGGGCAGGGAGGCGCGCCGTGGGCTGCATCGCTGAGAGTAAGAATCTGGCCTGAATACCCTGAGCGCTATCTGAGCGAAATAATTTGGGCTAGCAAACCAGACTGTGGGATACCTACCACGCGAAAAGCCAGCCCTAACCTAAGACCGCCAGGCCCGCGCACGAAACAAAGGACTGAACAGAGATAGACGGCTGCAGACCTTCCCCCTCCGGTGACAGGCAGCCAGAGCCGG
>NW_011494727.1:3795885-3796650 GCF_000754665.1 Bison bison bison
TAATTTTTGCTTTCTGGTATTAGTTATCATTTTTGTACCTGTACTTTCTTTATAATTTTCACGACCTTGTTTGTTTTTGTTTGTTCGTTTTTTCTCTCTTTCTTTTCCTTCTTCTTTTCTTTAACATCGTATTTTTGAAATTCCAAACTCTACTCTAGATTTTTAATTTTCGCTTTCTGGTATTAGTTATCAATTTTGTACCTGTACTTTCTTTATAATTTTCGCGACCTTGTTTGTTTTTGTTTGTTCGTTCCTTCTTTCTTTTCCTTCTTCTTTTCTTTAACGTCGTATTTTTGAAATTCCAAACTCTACTCTAGATTTTTAATTTTTGCTTTTATGTATTTGTTACCAATTTTGTACCTTTAAGGACCCAATCTTCAGGACCCATTTTTCACTAGGGAGTGAGATTACTGGCTTGACTGCTCTCTCTCCCTTTGGACCCTCCTTTTTCTCCACCAGGTTGCCTGTGTCTCCTCCCTAACCCCTCTCTACTCTACCCAACTCTGTGAATTTCTGTGTATTCCAGACGTTGGAGAACACTTAGGGAACTGATTACTGGCTGGGGCTGTCTCTCTCCTTTTCATTCCCCCCTTTTATCCTTCTGGCCACCTCTGTTGCCCTCCTCCTTCTTCTCTTCTCTGTATAACCCCGTGAACATCTCTGAGTGGTCCAGTTGTGGAGTGCACATAAGGAAGTGACTACTGGCTAGCCCACTCTCTCCACTATTGATTCACCTCATCTCATTTGGGTCACCTCTAACTCCCT
>NW_011494728.1:0-799 GCF_000754665.1 Bison bison bison
GGAGGTATAGGAATGCAAGGGATTTCTGTGTGTTGATTTTATATCCTGCAACTTTACTATAATCATTGATTAGTTCTAGTAATTTTCTGGTGGAGTCTTTAGGGTTTTCTATGTAGAGGACCATGTCATCTGCAAAGAGTGAGAGTTTTACTTCTTCTTTTCCAATTTGGATTCCTTTTATTTCTTTTTCTGCTCTGATTGCTGTGGCCAAAACTTCCAAAACTGTGTTGAATAGTAATGGTGAAAGTGGGCACCCTTGTCTTGTTCCTGACTTTAGAGGAAATGCTTTCAATTTTTCACCATTGAGGATAATGTTTGCTGTGGGTTTGTCATATATAGCTTTTATTATGTTGAGGTATGTTCCTTCTATTCCTGCTTTCTGGAGAGTTTTTATATAAATGGGTGTTGAATTTTGTCAAAGGCTTTCTCTGCATCTATTGAGATAATCATATGGTTTTTATTTTTCAATTTGTTAATGTGGTGTATTACATTGATTTATATGTGGATATTGAAGAATCCTTGCATCCCTGGGATAAACCCACTTGGTCATGGTGTATGATCTTTTTAATGTGTTGTTGGATTCTGATTGCTAGAATTTTGTTTAGGATTTTTGCATCTATGTTCATCAGTGATATTGGCCTGTAGTTTTCTTTTTTTGTGGGATCTTTGTCAGGTTTTGGTATTAGGGTGATGGTGGCCTCATAGAATGAGTTTGGAAGTTTACCTTCCTCTGCAATTTTCTGGAAGAGTTTGAGCAGGATAGGTGTTAGCTCTTCTCTAAATTTTTGGTAGAATTCAG
>NW_011494728.1:3589-6193 GCF_000754665.1 Bison bison bison
GGCAGTGAGAAGGTTTCCTGGTGTTTGGGAACTTCTCTCTTTTTAAGACTCCCTTCCCGGGACTGAACTTCGTCCCTCCCTCTTTTGTCTCTTTTTTTGTCTTTTATATTTTTTCCTACCTCCTTTCGAAGAATTGGATTGCTTTTCTGGGTGCCTGATGTCCTCTGCCGGCATTCAGAAGTTGTTTTGTCTTACACCTTCTTTTGAAGTTCAGCCCACAGCCAAAACTGGTCTGGTCTGGTAACAGATAAAGTGGTATGTCTCCCTTTGAAATGGGCCAGGTCCCAGCCTGACACAGGAGTGCATTCTAGAAGAGTGCTTGTGAGCTTCCTCCCAACCAAGAAGCCCCTCCTCTCTTACTGCACCCCTGGGCACTGCTGCTCTCCCAGGTCATCATATTTGTTCATGATAACCCACAACCACAAGTCAAAGCTTCACATCCTTCCACTTCTGTGACTGCAGGGAAGATGAGATTGGCTAGTAAATGCACAAACTTTAACTTGCTGTATTGCTCAGCAAGCTCTTGGAGTTGGTGATAGACTGGGATGCCTGGCGTGCTGCGGTCCATGGGGTCACAAACAGTCGGACATGACTGAGCAACTGAACTGAACTTGAACTGATCAGCAACCACATGGTTTAACTGTTTGCAGCTTTAGGACAGTCTGAAGCATTCAATATATTTTAATTTAGATTTTTCCAGTGGTGGTAAGATTTTGTTCTGCACATTTGTTTCTTTGATCTGCTGTGATTTCAATTTCTGTGTATGGGGGTAAGGTAGCAATTTTAATATGGAGATCCAGTTTCTTCCCCAGTTACTGACAAATACATCATTACACCACTGTTTTTCATCATCACATAGTGATAACTATCTTTTTATATGCTCACATTTTCTCCCTCCTCTTCCACTCTCTATCTGCTTATACAGGCCAGTTTCTCCAAGGGCACAACTAGAGATGGCAGTTACTATGTACACACAAGAAGCACAATCACAATCATGTGTAGGATAAAAACTATGCTATACACAACCTGTGTGTGACCAAAGAAATCAGAGAAAATAAAAAATACTTGAAGACAATAAAAATTGAAGTGAGTGAAGTGAAAGTTGCTCAGTCATTTCTAACTCTTTGTTACCCCATGGACTATGCAGTCCATGGAATTGTCCAGGGCAGAATACTGGAGTGGGTAGTCTTTCCCTCTCCAGGGGATCTTTCCAAACCAGGGATCAAACCCAGGTCTCTTACAGTGCGGGTGGATTCTTTACCAGCTGAGCCACAAGGGAAACCCAAGAAGACTGGAGTGGGTAGCCTATCCCTTCTCCAGAGGATCTTTCTGACTCAGGAATCGAACCGGGGTCTTCTGCTTTGCAGATGGCTTCTTTTCCAACTGAGCTATCAAAGAAGCCCCAATATAGAAGAACATCATAAAAATCTGTGGCACACAGCAGGAGCAATTCTAAGAGTAAGGTTTATAGTGATACAAGCCTACCTCAGGAGACAAGAACAACCTGAATAAACAGCCTAAACTAACACCTAAAAGAACTAGAGAAAAGAAAAACAAATTAACCTAAAACTAAGAAGAAGGAAAGATTAGTAAAGATCAGAGCAGATATAAATAAAATAGAGCATAAAAGAACAATAGAAAATATCAGTGATATCAAGAACTGGTTATTTGAAAAGACAAATTGGAAAAACAAATTTATCAAGTAAAAAAGAGAAAAATCTCAAATATGCAAAATGAGACTTGAAATAGAAGAAATTGCAATTGACACCATCAAAATACAAATGATAATAAGACATTGCTGCAAATAATCATTTGCCATGCAAGAAAACAGACAACCTAGAATAAATGGATGAATTCCTAGAAATGTAAAATCTCTCCACTTAACCAGGAAGAAATAGAAAATATAAATACACCATCAGAAATGAAACTGCATCAGTAATCAAAAGCATTCCAAAAACAAAAGTCTAGGACCAGACAACTTCTCAGATTAATTCAACCGAATATTTATAAAGGATCAGGCTCTACTACAAAGCCACAGTCATCAAGACAGTATGGTACTGGCACAAAGACAGAAATATTGATCAATGGAATAAAATAGAAAGCCCAGAGATAAATCCACGCACATATGGACACCTTATCTTCGACAAAGGAGGCAAAGAATATACAATGGATTAAAGACAATCTCTTTAACAAGTGGTGCTGGGAAATCTGGTCAACCACTTGTAAAAGAATGAAACTGGACCACTTTCTAACACCATACACAAAAATAAACTCAAAATGGATTAAAGATCTAAACGTAAGACCAGAAACTATAAAACTCCTAGAGGAGAACATAGGCAAAACACTCTCCGACATACATCACAGCAGGATCCTCTATGACCCACCTCCCAGAATATTGGAAATAAAAGCAAAAATAAACAAATGGGACCTAATTAACCTTAAAAGCTTCTGCACATCAAAGGAAACTATTAGCAAGGTGAAAAGACAGCCTTCAGAATGGGAGAAAATAATAGCAAATGAAGCAACCGACAAACAACTAATCTCAAAAATATACAAGCAACTCCTACAGCTCAACTCCAGAAAAATAAACGACCCAATCAAAAA
>NW_011494728.1:7059-8004 GCF_000754665.1 Bison bison bison
GCAAAACTAATACAATTATGTAAAGTTTAAAAAAAAAATAAAATTAGAGAAAAAAAAAAAAAAAAGAACATCTGTCTAAAAATATTCTAAAAATATCAAAGAAGAAGGAACACTTCCCACCACATCATCAAAAATTAAATATTAAGTAATGATGTCTCCTAATGTTTAATCCTTAAGTCATGTCTGACTCTTTGCAACCCCATGGACTGTAGCCTGCCAGGTTCCTTTGCCCATAGGATTTCCCAGGCAAGAATACTGGAGTGCATTGCCATTTCCTTCTCCAGGGGATCTTCCTAACCCAGGAATCAAACCCACATCTCCTGCATTGGCAGGTAAATTCTTTACCTCTGAGTCACGTGGAAAGCCAAAGATGTCTCTTTCCATCTTCTCATTCCAAGTTTCTCTACCCGAAGATCCAGTCAGTCTCCTACTTGTTCCTTCTAGCTCACATTTCTCAGATCAGATCAGATCAGATCATTTGCTCAGTCGTGTCCGACTCTTTGCGATTGCATGAATTGCAGCACGCCAGGCCTCCCTGTCCATCGCCAACTGCAGGAGTTCACCCAAACCCACATCCATCGAGTCAGTGATGCCATCCAGCCATCTCATCCTCTGTCATCCCCTTCTCCTCTGCCCCCAATCCCTCCCAGCATCAGAGTCTTTTCCAATGAGTCAACTCTTTGCATGAGGTGGCCAAAGTACTGGAGTTTCAGCTTTAGCATCATTCCTTCCAAAGAAATCCCAGGGCTGATGTCCTTCAGAATGGACTGGTTGGATCTCCTTGCAGTGCAAGGGACTCTCAAGAGTCTTCTCCAACACCACAGTTCAAAAGCACCAGTTCTTTGGCGCTCAGCCTTCTTCACAGTCCAACTCTCACATCCATACATGACCACAGGAAAAACCATAGCCTTGACTAGACGAACCTTTGTTGGCAAAGTAATGTCT
>NW_011494728.1:8784-10816 GCF_000754665.1 Bison bison bison
TTCACATTCCAGGATGTCTGGCTCTAGGTCAGTGATCACACCATCGTGATTATCTGGGTCATGAAGATCTTTTTTGTGCAGTTCTTCTGTGTATTCTTGCCATGTCTTCTTAATATCTTCTGCTTCTGTTAGGTCCATATCATTTCTGTCCTTTATCAAGCCCATCTTTGCATGAAATGTTCCTTTGGCATCTCTGATTTTCTCGAAGAGATCCCTAGTCTTTCCCATTCTGTTGTTTTCCTCTATTTCTTTGCATTGATCACTGAGGAAGGTTTTCTTATCTCTTCTTGCTACTCCTTGGAACTTTGCATTCAGATGCTTATATCTGTCCTTTTCTCCTTTGCTTTTCGCTTCTCTTTTCACAGCTATTTGTAAGGCCTCCCCAGACAGCCATTTTGCTTTTTTGCATTTCTTTTCCATGGGAATGGTCTTGATCCCTGTCTCCTATACAATGTCACAAACCTCATTCCATAGTTCATCAGGCACTCTATCTATCAGATCTAGGCCATGCCCGTGGGGCGACCCAAGACAGGCGGGTCATCGTGGAGAGATTTGACAGAATGTGGTCCACTGGAGAAGGGAATGGCAAACCACTTCAGTATTCTTGTCTTGAGAACCCCATGAACAGTATGAAAAGGCAAAATGATAGGATACTGAAAGAGAAACTCCCCAGGTCAATAGATGCGCAATATGCTACTGGAGATCAGTGGAGAAATAACTCCAGAAAGAATGAAGGGATGGAGCCAAAGCAAAAACAATACCTAGCTGTGGATGTGACTGGTGATAGAAGGAAGGTCCGATGCTGTAAAGAGCAATATTGCATAGGAACCTGGAATGTCAGGTCCATGAATCAAGGCATATTGGAAGTGGTCAAACAAGAGATGGCAAGAGTGAATGTGGACATTCTAGGAATCAAAGAACTGAAATGGACTGGAATGGGTGAATTTAACTCAGATGACCATTATATCTACTACTGCAGGCAGGAATCCCTCAGGAGAAATGGAGTGGCCATCATGGTCAACAAAAGAGTCCGAAATGCAGTACTTGCATGCAATCTCAAAAATGACAGAATGATCTCTGTTCGTTTCCAAGGCAAACCACTCAATATCACAGTAATCCAAGTCTATGCCCCAACCAGTAATGCTGAAGAAGCTGAAGTTGAACGGTTCTATGAAGACCTACAAGCCCTTTTAGAACTAACACCCAAAAAAGATGTCCTTTTCATTATAGGGGACTGGAATGCAAAAGTAGGAAGTCAAGAAACACCTGGAGTAACAGGCAAATTTGGCCTTGGAATACGGAATGAAGCAGGGCAAAGACTAATAGAGTTTTGCCAAGAAAATGCACTGGTCATAACAAACACCCTCTTCCAACAACACAAGAGAAGACTCTATACATGGACATCACCAGATGGTCAACACTGAAATCAGATTGATTATATTCTTTGCAGCCAAAGATGGAGAGGCTCTATATGGTCAGCAAAAACAAGACCAAGACCTGACTATGGCTCAGACCATGAACTCCTTATTGCCAAATTCAGACTTAAATTGAAGAAAGTAGGGAAAACCACTAGACCATTCACATTTCTAGATGCTTTTTTAAAATAAACCTAATACTTTCAGGTGTATAGGCTAGGTTTAGAAAAGGTAGAGGAACCAGAGATCAAGTTGTCAACATTCTTCAGGTCATAAAGAAAACAGGAGAATTCCAGAAAAACATCTACTTCTGCTTCATTGACTATCCTTTGTGTGGATCACAACAAACTGTCTACTTCTGCTTCATTGACTATGCTTTGTGTGGATCACAACAAACTGTGGAAAATTCTCAAATAGATGGGAATACCAGACCTGTCTCCTGAGAAACCTATATGTGAGTCAAGAAGCAAGAGTTAGAACTGGACATGGAACAACTGTGGAAAATTCTCAAAGAGATGGGAATACCAGAGCACCTGACCTGCCTCTTGAGAAACCTATTATATTCTTTGGCTGCAAAGAATATAATCAATCTGATTTCGGTGTTGACCATCTGGTGA
>NW_011494728.1:11232-25784 GCF_000754665.1 Bison bison bison
AACAGTTAGAACTGGACATGGAACAACGGACCGGTTCCAAATAGGAAAAGCAGTACGTCAAGGCTGTATATTGTCACCCTGCTTATTTAACTTCTATGCAGAGTACATCCTGGGAAATGCCAAGGCTGGATGAAGCACAAGCTGTAATCAAGACTGCTGGGGGAATTGCCAACAACCTCAGATATGCAGATGATTCCACTCTAATGACAGAAAGTGAAGAGAATCTGAAAAGTCTCTTGATGAGGGTGAAAGAGGAGAGTGAAAAAGCTGGCTTTTTCAACATTTAAAAAATGAAGATTATGGCATTTTGTCCCATTACTTCATGGCAAATAGAAGGAGAAAAAGTGGAAGCAGTGACAGAATTTATTTATTTTTTTTGGATTCCAAAATCACTGCAGACTGTCACTTTAGTCATGAAATTAAAAGACACTTGCTGCTTGGAAAGAAAACTATGACTAACCCAGATAGTGTATTAAGAAGCAGAGACATCACTTTGCCAACAAAATCTGTATAGTCAAAGGTACAATTTTTCTAGTAGTCATGTATGGATGTGACAGTTGGATCATAAATAAGGTTGAGTGCCCAAGAATTTATGCTTTCAAATTGTGGTGTTGGAGAAGACACTTGAGAGTCACTTGGACAGCAAGGAGATCAAACTAGTCAATACTAAAGGAAATCAACCCTGAATCTTCATTGGAAGGAGTGATACTGAAGCTGAACCTCCAATACTTTGGCCACCTGATGCAAAGAGCTGACTCATTGGGAAAGAACCAGATGCTGGGAAAGAGTGAAGACAAAAGGAGCAGGGGGAACCAAAGGATGAGATGTTTAGATAGCAATACTCTAGATGTACATGAGTTTGAGCAAACTCTGGGAGATAGTGGAGGTCAGAAGAGGATGGTGTGCTATAGTCCACGGAGTTGCAAAGAGTCAAACATGACTTAGCAACTGAACAAGAGCAACTCATTTATATAGTATTTGATAAAGAGCTATTTTTTGTTCTCCCAACAAATGATCAGTAGCTCAAAGCCAGTTTTAAAACAATCTCTCATTTCTCTACAATTTAAAAATTCCTTATCATATTTTTACATTAATATATGCTTGGAGTGTTTTCTGTAGGACTTTTGTTTCATTTATGCTTTAAAATTCTTACAACATAATTAGCTCAACCCCAATCCTTACAACATACAACAACAACAAATAAAGTTTATCTTAACTCGGATTGGAATTATAGTCAATTTATGTGATTTTAGGAAGGATTAGCATGTTTATGATATGGAGTTTTTCTTTCATGAATATGATATGTCCCTCTACTTATGCAGGTTTTTTCCAGCCCTTTAATAAAATCCTGTACTATTTTCTTCATATGGTCTTGTATTATTTTGTAAATATAATCAAAGATTGTGTAACTGTTTACCTATTCTTTTACATTTTACT
Organism: Bison bison bison; assembly: GCF_000754665.1. Taxonomy (NCBI): domain Eukaryota; kingdom Metazoa; phylum Chordata; class Mammalia; order Artiodactyla; family Bovidae; genus Bison; species Bison bison. Next base: position 12,670 of record NW_011494728.1, read on the forward strand.
ACTTAAATCCTTCATGGGTCTTGGAATACAGACAACTCCTAAAGCTTAGGAAAATTCTGCTCATGGTCTTAGAATAAGGAAAAACAGAAGACAAAATGTCAAAAAGGAGATGAGTGGGCATCACTCATGTCTATAATAGATGCAAAGAGTATATGTCAGCCCCAAGTACTAATAACCCAGAACTTTCAATTTAAAAAAAGAGATGAGATGCGCTTAGTCGCTCAGTCATGTCCAACTCTGCAACCTCATGGACTGTAGCCCGCCAGGCTCCTCTTTCCATGGGGATTCTCCAGGCAAGAATACTGGAGTGGGTTGCTGTTCCCTCCTCCAGATCTTCCCAACCCAGGGATCAAACCCAGGTCTCCTGCATTACAGGCAGATTCTTTACCATGTGATCTACCAGGGAAGCCCTTAAAAAAAGACTTCTTTCTAAATATGATTTTCATCCAGGTCTCTCATCCTTTTCTATTGTGTTGGGTGCTGTGAGTGGACAGCTGCTCACCATGATCTCCTCTTACTTTCATCCTCAGGGCAGAGGCATTGAGTGCTCATGGGCCTCAGGCCAGGACTGGGTGGATCTGCCATGGACATGGGAATCTCAGGGCCTGTCCTGTATGGATTCTGGCAGCCGGACAGTTCATCTGTGCTCAGAGAAGCACTCAGTTGCTTCTGGATATTTCTTTTTCTCCTGATCTAAGGTGAGTGGCTTGAGATTACAGAACAGCCTCTAAGAGTCTTCTTTCAACATATCAGAGAAATGGATATTGTTTTCAAGTTTTAGTTTTACTAAGGAATCTAATCTCAAAGCAGATAGAATTCTACAAATTTCTTCCTTTATTCTAGGAAAAATAGTAAGTCGTCATAGGACATGTTCTCTCATCTTGCATTGCCGTGGTAAAGAATTACGTTATTCAACAATGGAGACCTTTGTTCACATTTCTCAAGTACACTTGTGTTGGCATATTTGCATTTTCAGTTACTGAAGAGTTTCTTCTTTTCAGAAATACATTCCTAAATTGCTAACGGAGCAGCCCTGGTGTTTGTGGGAACAGAAGGGTCTTTCCTTTGATGTAAACTCTGAGCTGTTTCAACAGAGCTGAACACCTGGAAAAAAAAAGTCTTAATTCTTTGAATACTATTCCTGGAAATTTAGAAAGGCCAGTAGTTAACTGTTTGGTGCCAATGATGTGTTCTTTTCCTGCTTTTACTCTTTTCATGTATTATCAGTGTTTTCAATGATTTCTCCTCTGGGGAAAGCAGATATTTGGGTCCATTTATCCGAGGAAAATTAATAAAACATCAAATACCACAAAACCTATGTTCAAGGACTTTCAAAAGAACCCAGAGAATAAAATTGCCAGTACAAAGTTTTCAACTGCTAGTCATGTCATGAAGGTAGGTGAAGGCTGAGATTATTGTAGGAGCTTCAACCAGGGTAATGGCTCAGAGTGAAAGAAGATATTTGGAAAAGGAACTAAGCTCATAATAGCTCCCCATGGTAAGTAACTTTTTTCCATTTTTTACCTTGGTCATGAAAGACTAACAGATGCTTTTCATTTTATTTTATTTTGGGGGCTTGTGGGATCTTAGATCCCTGATCAGAGATCGAACCCAAGCCCATGGTAGTGAAGTGCCAAATCCTAACCCCTGGATAGCCAAGAAATTTCTGACTGATGGTTTTTAGAGAAAAGCAATTTAGGATTCCTCCTTATCTGACTGCCACATTCTTGGTCTCAGAATACAAACAGCAATTTTTCAGCTACTGGTCTCTGTATATGGAAACTAAACTACTTTGGAAATGGTTTATTTTTTCTGCTTGTAAACAGTTGAAATTTTTCTTCTAGAAAACACACACACATGCAGAATAGGATCAGGCTAGATAATAAAATATTCCAAGGACTCAGTTTTATTGTTTCATTTCTATTTCAATATTCTTATACCATTATCATGTTCCTTATTATGTTAGTGTAAGTTTTTGGCTCAGGTTCCTTTTCTTGAAGATGGTATATTAAGTGAGTTACTCTTCTTTTAATTAGCTCTTCTCTAGAGTTTGAGATAAATCTGCTCCATTCTCCTAATAACTTGCCAAACAAATATAGATTTTCACCTCATCCCTAATAGCAGTGCAAAAAGATTCTATAGTAAATGACTATAGAACTTTGATAAATCTCACTTCTTATTACTCTAGCTTCTCAGAGGTAGGCTGATAGTCTTTAAAACTTGAGCTATTGCATCTCTTTTTTAAATTAATTAATTTTTTAACTGAAGGATAATTGTTTTACAGAATTTTGTTGTTTTCTGTCAAACCTCAACATGAATCAGCCATAAGTTTCTTGGATATGGACAAGTTTGTCAGCTTGAGTCATTTCAGCTCCAAAGTCCTTGAAAATGGTGTGCATGGTTACATATCCTCATTTGCTCTTTCATTCTCTCAGCAAATATTTATTGAATTGTTTCTGTGCTGGATGCTTGAGATAAAAGTGTGAACATGACAGATAGAACAAGGATAACACTCAAACAAACCATTTCTATTCTAGTGGGAAAGTGTTTGAAATTCTGGCTTAATGGGGACCCGTGTTCTATGATATGTGGCTGCAGAGAGGCAGGACATCTTGATGAACTTGTTTCCTTTCTTAATTGATTAAATAGTTGTTTTTGTTGAGTCATTAAGTCACATCCGGCTCCTTTGTGACCCCATGAACTGTAGCCTGCCAGACTCTTTCGTCCATGGGATTTCCCAGGCAAGAATACTGGAATGGGTTGCCATTTCTTTCTCCAGGGGATTTTCCTGACTCAGGGATCGAACTCATGTTGCCTACATTAGCAGGCAGACTCTTTAACACTCAACCACCAGGGAAGCCCAATGTAATAGTTATTGCTTGTAAAATCTACACCTTTTGTTTGGTGGACGACTGATGAAACAGCCTCAAAACCATCCCCTTAAAGAGAATTTTAATATTAGTCAATATTAGCTATATTTACTGAGGGTCAGGCACCATGGTAAGTATTTCAATGCCTTATCTTTTCCTCAACAGGAATCCTTTCATTCTCATTTCATAGATAAGGAAACTGAGGTTTAGAGAAGTTCACTTAAATGCTGTAAGTCACATGACTAATTACTGTTGGCAAAGTTTGAGATCCAATAGGGATTCCCTTGTGGCTCAGCTGGTAAAGAATCTGCTTGCAATTCGAGAGACCTGGGTTCAATCCCTGGGTTGGGAAGATCCCCTGGAGAAGGGAAAGGCAACCCACTTGAGTATTCTGGCCTAGAGAATTCCATGGATTGCATAGTCCATAGGGCCTCAAAGAGTCAGACATGACTGAGTGACTTTCACACTCTCACGGAGACCTGTTTATTCTGAAGTAAGTGGACTAGACCATTACATGATGTTAGAAACATTAAGTCATGTTTTTATATCCTGAATATTTACTCTCTGTAGTCTGACCTGGATCCTTCAATTAACTACAGTGTTGTCATAGCGCATACTTTGTATTGCTACTCACGTGTGAAAACAATGCTTTTGCTTTTAATGATGGCACTGAGATGACCTTTCTTTATGCCCAAAAGATCATGTAAGTCATATTGAATATGCATTTATTAAATATTCAGAATATGTGTCAGTTCTATCTCAATACAAAAGAAACAAGTAATAAAAAGAAATAAGAAAGCAGGAAAAAATGTAGTGGAATACATACTATCTGTTAACACACCAAATTTGATAAACACACCAAATTTTAAAACATGGTATGCTTTTCCATCCACAAAATTAGAAGAGAACTTCAATGCAGGAGTCTTTAAGAGGAAAGTGAAGTAAATAAATAAATAAAAAGGGGACTTTGCCTTCAACATCCATTTTATAAAATGAAATAAATGGTCTTTAAACATATACATTTATACTTCCAGTACATCAATGCTATGTCCTCCAACATTTAATGTCATCCACAGATGGTGACCCTCAGCAGGAAGGCAGGCAACGTTTTAGTGATCCAAGGAGAAAATAGGAGGATTTGAGGACTGGGCATCTTCATTTGGAACAGGCCATTTCTCTTAGTCATTCTGTCTTAAGGTTCAATGCCCAGAGTTGCAAGTTGAACTTTGGGCATGAGTTAGGTAGAAGTCAGTTTGAGGCTGAAATTTCAGGTAAAAGCTTGGAATGCCAGTAGATGTGCTGTTAATGGGGGGGGAAATGCGATTTATTTTGGACAACACCAGTGAAGAAGTTCCATGCACTGATTGCTTCAGCCAATGTTCTCTTTGGATTTCTTAAACGTGGAAATACAACAAATAAGAATAAACAAATGATTGCCTATTAATTGGGTATGTGAAAAGCTGTGATGACAGTTTTGAGAGGTCTAGACATATTACAGCATAGAGTAAAGCAAACAAGTCATTAGTTGCTACAAATCTAATTGCAAACCCCAAACACTGAATTCCTATGAGGGTATGCAAAATTTGGCCCCATGTTATTAAAATGTCATGTTGGACCACACAATTATCAGAAATAAAAATGCTAATAATAATGATAATACAGTAATTTTTATAGTATCTTATCTCCATATTATTTTTATTCAAATCACTCTTCAGTTCTTGTTTTGTTTTGATCTCACTGCAACTGTGATAAGGATGTTCAATTGACTTAACAGTAATAACATCTTTTACAAATAAATGAAGTATCTAAGGGTTTAGCTTATTTGATTTGCTCAGCCCCAGAACTTGTTAGGAGCAAAATGAACTAGGACCTGAATCCTGGTGTCTTGAATTCCAGGCCATCATAATTCCACTAGAATTTGAAGGAATCGGTGAAGCTAAATTAGTCTAAAGTTTTTGATACAGCCTGAATCACTGTGTAATAATTACAAAAAAAACTTCAATGTTGGAACAAAACTTGTTGTCACAGGTAGGTATTAGAGAATGTAATTTTTTTCCAAGGTAATAGAGGGAAAGTGAGGAACAACTAAATGAGAATGAAAGCCACAAAAAATGGGTATGTAGTTGGGGATTAGATTTAGGAGAGATTTTACAAGTTGGAAAAGACTCTGATGCTGGGAGGGATTGGGGGCAGGAGGAGAAGGGAACAACAGAGGATGAGATGGCTGGATGGCATAACCGACTTGATGGACGTGAGTTTGAGTGAACTCTGGGAGTTGGTGATGGACAAGGAGGCCTGGCGTGCTGTGATTCATGGGGTCGCAAAGAGTCGGACACGACTGAGCGACTGATCTGATCTGATCTGATCTGATAGTAAAGGAGCGTGTAGACAACACTGTGCAAATATTGTAATAGGATTTGGCTTTGTATCCATGTGGACTTCAATAAAGGGCCCATGTGGCATTCTTGCCTGGAAAATCCCGTGGACAGAGGAGCCTGGCAGGGTACTGTCCATGGAGTCGCAAGAGTCGGGCATGACTTAGCAACTAAACAATAATGTAGTATATGTAATAGTCATAAAAGTGTTTGGCCCAAGGTTGAAGTTTGTCATTACAGCTAAGTTTTGTGAGTTGACAGGTTTCCTTTTCTGATGCTGAAGATGTATTTTCAAAAACATGGGCTTTTGAGTCAGGCTGACCTGGAGCTTCTGACCCACCACTAACTACTTATGTGAACATGGGGGTGATTCTCTGGCCTCAGTCTCCTAATCCATAAGATAGGATAACAGTGTATATTCAGCAGGGGTAGTAGGAGAATTGAATGAGATAAAGTGAATAAAGTACTTAGGACATTGGCTAACACCTCATAGGTGCTGGATAGTTGTTTATTCAAATGTAAAGTGAAAATGGCCTCCAGGAGGGAGAGTTTTTTGCAAAACTGTTGACAGCACTGACATTCTTCAGAGAATGCAGCTGTACTTCTGACTCCTCAAATGAAAAGTTATCTTACTGTCCACTCACACACACATAAAATTGAATTGGGGGGATTTGTCTCTCTTTAGCAGGTTCTTGTCTACTTAGCAAGAAAAATTAGATTAAAATGTATTTTTTTAATATGTCTTGTTGTTCTATGTGGTTTAAATCTTAATCCTTTAGCTTACTTGGTATCATTTCTAACAACAATATTTATTGGCTCTTAAATATATAGTCAATAAGTTTGGGCTTCATGCTCATATTTATCAGAAAAAAGTTTTAATTTATAAAGAAAGTGATCAAGAAGTGAAGTCAAATATAGAGGGAAATATCATAAATTTGAAACTGCTATTTAAAAATGAAATAGTTCTAATTATCTAATTTATAAAGGAAAAGTGAGAAGAAAAAAAAGAACACGTAAGTGTCAGCATAGTATATGGTTGGAGAAATACACAGTGTCTTGCTATGATAATGAATAAAGTACTACTTGTTCTAAAAGGAAGATGCATAACATTAAAATAAACACGTTAAGACCCAACTATATTTAAAGCATGAGTAAAAAATCAACACTGTTTACTGATTTAGTAGAAAAATCAGGAGCTTTGCTGCACAGACAGAAATTCTGAATAATTCTTTTCTTCTCATGTGAGAAGTCCAATTTTTCTTTTCTTAAGATATTTCCCAATGAGGGGCTTCCCTGGTGGGTCAGTGGTTAAGATTCCGCCTTCTAGTGCTGGGGGCACAGGTTCGATTCCTGGTTGGGATATACACTCTATTCAGTAGGTGGAAAAGAGCGAATAGTGGTGCTCCAAAGCAGTTCAGCAGCCTTATACGGTAGGTTCAAATGAGAGTCAAAATGTTGTATGTTATTCCTGAATTTAGATGAAATTCCAAAGTAAAATGTGATTTGGTGCACTTTCTGAATTGAGACAAAATTCTGATAAATGCATTACTTGGTAAGTTCAGTGTAAGAGCATTTCTGAAAACAATGTGTGCTCAGTTGCTTCAGTTATGTCTGACTCTTTGCGATCCATGAACTGTAGTCCACCAGGCTCCTCTGTCCATGGGATGCTCCAGGCAATAATACTGGAGTGGGTTGCCACTTCCTCCTCCAGGGGATCTTCCCAACCCAGGAATTGAACCTACTTTTCCTGCGTCTGCTGCATTGCAGATGAATTCTTTACCGCTGAGCCACGTGGAAGCTCTTCTGAAAATAATACTTTTTTTTTAAAATGGAAGTATAGTTGATTTACAACATTGTGTGAGTTTCAGGTGTACAGCAGAATGATTCATTTATACATATGTGTGTATGTGTGTGTATTTGTGTATCTGTGTGTGTATAGTCTTTTTCACGTTCTTTCCTATTATTACAAGGTTATTACAAGATATTGGATGTAGTTCCCTGTGCTATATAGTAGGTCCTTATTGTTTTATCTATTTTATATATAGTATTGTGCTATCTGTTAATCCCAAATTAGGAGTTTGGGATTAATTGTACATTTTAAATAAAAGTTTTAGAAATATAGCTATCTTGCGTCCACATTCAAGGCACTGTAAATAATGTAGTGCTCTACTAAAAAATCTGGAGTGGTTCAGATGTAAAATTGAGAGGTTATATAGAATTAAAAATAAAGAGGATTCCAGCACTTAAGAATTGGGCATGGGACCCACATTTGGAGAGAAAAGTTAACTTCATACATTGTCACATACCCGTGGACACTGACTCCATTTTAAAAAGCAATTGCATATCACTTTTTAAAAATGATAAACTTCTCTGGGTGTTTATTTTTGTGGGAAATAAAATAAATATGGTGCATCCCAGAATCAGTTAAATGAATGAGTTTCCACAGAGTTTCAGAACATAAGAATGTGTCATTTGGCGAAAGAGAGCATAAGTTAAAATACAAGATAAGATGGGAAAGGAAAGTAGTTTAGAAGGCATCAAAGATTCTCACAGATAGAGAAACCATCAGAGTTACCTGGTCTCCTCCTCCATCCGCATTCCCACAACCCCCCCATCTACTCCAAAAGAGGCTCCACTATGATAGAGCAAAAGAGATTTTTTTTTTTAATCAGGATTTCCCTGGCAGTCCAGCAGTTGGGACTTTGCACTTCTACTGTAGGAGGCACAGGTTCACAGCATGGTGCAGGAACTAAGATACGGCCTGCTGCATAGTATGGTCAAAAAACAAGCAAACAAAAAAAATAAGGTGACAAAACAATAAATGTATTCATGAATTTTGGAAGCCTTGATATGGAGTGTTTACGTGGGGTATTTAAAAGTCATACGCCATCTTTACAAATGGAGAAAAATGAAGGTCAAGGTATAATCTAGCTTTACTACTCAACAGCTGTGACTTTGGGCAAGGTACATGAAGTCTTGAACTTTTCTTTCCATCAAAGATAAGAACAATAATACGCATCTGACAATCTATTGTGGATGAAAGGCCACCGTGAGCACTGGTTCAATGATGCCTTTCTTTTACCACTCGCTGTGCTGCCCTCAGTCATTCACTTGTGTCCGACTCTTTGCTACCCCATGGACTGTAGCCTGCCAGGCCCTTCTGTCCATGAAATTCTCCAGGCAAGAGTACTGGAGTGGGTTGCCATTTCCTTCTCCAGGGGATCTTTCCAACCCGGGAACTGAATCCACATCTCTTGTGTCTCCTGCATTTGCAGTGGATTCTTTTCCACTGGGCTACCTGGGAAGCCTTATTACTTGCTGCTGCTGCTGCTGCTAAGTCACTTCAGTAGAGTCTGACTCTGAGCAACCCCATGGACTGTAGCCTACCACGCTCTTCCGTCCATGGGATTTTCCAGGCAAGAGTACTGGAGTAGGGTGCTATTGCCTTCTCCATTATTACTTGCTAGGTTTTTCCAAATCTCAAAATGTTAGTGTTGCTCTAATGATTCTTTTTAGTTATATTTTATTTCCCCCCACAGATAGAAACCTTGCTACAGACATTTCACCCAAGCCCACTATTTTTCTTCCTTCAATTGCTGAAATCAATCACAGTAAGACTGGAACATACCTTTGTCTTCTGGAGAAATTTTTCCCTGATATTATTAAGGTTTATTGGAAAGAAAAGGATGGCAACAAAGCTCTGCCATCCCAGCAGGGAAATACCATGAAGACTACTGACACATACATGAAGCTCAGCTGGCTGACCGTGACTGAAAACTCCATGGACAAAGAACATATCTGTGTAGTACAACACGAGAGAAATATAGGAGGAATTAATCAAGAGATTCTTTTTCCTTCAATAAATGAAGGTATGTGAATAAACATAAAACAGAACCCTGTTTTTCAAATAAAATACACCACTTTTTCTGTTAAGCATTAATGAAAAACAAACAAATGTCTTTATAAAATGATGTTTTATTTAATGGTAGCATAAATGTTCTGCTATCTCTCCCATAGAATTAAAGTGGGATAGGCTTTGGTACCGGAGAAGGCAATGGCACCCCATTCTAGTACTCTTGTCTGGAAAATCCCATGGACGGAGGAGCCTGGTGGGCTGCAGTACATGAGGTTGCTAAGAGTCGGACACAACTGAGCGACTTCACTTTCACTTTTCTCTTTCATGCATTGGAGAAGGAAATGGCAACCCACTCCAGTGTTCTTGCCTGGAGAATCCCAGGCATGGGGGAGTCTGGTAGGAGGCCGTCTACGGGGTTGCACAGAGTCGGACATGACTGAAGCGACTTAGCAGCAGTAGCAGCAGTAGGCTTTGATACATAAATATGAAAAAAATTTTACTTAACCTTTTCAGATTTGGTTTCATCTTCCAAAATATTAAGATCATAGTAATGTTTCTTAAAGTTGTTGTATGGATTTAAGGAAACAACATCTGTGAAAATATCTAGCAACTTGCTGCTGCTGCTGCTAAGTCGCTTCAGTCGTGTCCGACTCTATGTGACCCCATAGACGGCAGCCCACCAGGCTCCCCCGTCCCTGGGATTCTCCAGGCAAGAACACTGGAGTGGGTTGCCATTTCCTTCTCCAATGCATGAAAGTGAAAAGTGAAAGTGAAGTCGCTCAGTCCTGTCTGACTCTTAACGACCCCATGGACGGCAGCCCACCAGGCTCCTCCACCCATGGGATTTTCCAGGCAAGAGTACTGGAGTGGGGTGCCATTGCCTTCTCCAACTTAGCACATAACAAATCTCCACTGTGGATGACCTTGGCTGATCAGGAAATGAGAACATGTATGCATCTTTTAGGAATGTTCTACTCAGCAAATAAGTCAGTGTCACTTTAATTCTGCTTTATGCAAGGTACAATTCCACAACAATGAGTTATTAAATGATAAAACGGTGTTTGTATGATGGAGGCAGATTGCAGTTCAACAAAATGTAGAATAATTAGACTCCTGGGGTTTTATTATGTTTTTAGGTTTTTGAAATTTGTATTTTACATATCATCATAAGATAAGCTAAAATTTTGTAATTAGAGATGGGGTGAGGCTAAAGTATACAGACTTACTCTCATTCTACATAAAGAATGCATTTCTTGCCATTGGAAAATGCTTCTCACAAACTCTCATTGTAGCCCTAGCACGTGCCAGGCCTAGAGGGAATGTGGATGAACACACTGAGGTGAATTACTCTCCCAGAAGGATGCACTACAGTCAAGAGAATATCAGATCAGATCAGATCAGATTAGTCACTCAGTCGTGTCCGACTCTTTTCGACCCCATGAATTGCAGCACGCCAGGCCTCACTGTCCATCACCAACTCCCGGAGTTCACACAGACTCACGTCCATCGAGTCAGTGATGCCATCCAGCCATCTCATCCTCTGTCATCCCCTTCTCCTCTTGCCCCCAATCCCTCTCAGCATCAGAGTCTTTTCCAATGAGTCAACTCTTCGCATGAGGTGGCCAAAGTACTGAAGTTTCAGCTTCAGCATCATTCCTTCCAAAGAAGTCCCAGGGCTGATCTCCTTCAGAATGGACTGGGTGGATCTCCTTGCAGTCCAAGGGACTCTCAAGAGTCTTCTCCAACACCACTTGTCTCTTAATCACTCAGGGTTACTTGTGATTTGGGCAAGGTGTACCAAAGGAGACCCTGTGATGCAGATGTTGGGCAGAGGGCTGGAAGTGCGGTGGCCCTGGCAGTGATCCTGTAACTCACAGGACTCCGGACTGAAAGTCCTCAGTATTCACCTAGCAGGCCAAAGGCCCCAGAGTGTCCCTAATTAGGAATCATTGCTGTGCCTTTCCTGTGGTTAGGAAGCCCTTTTTAAGCAGTGGGAACCACATGCTTAATCAAATGTACATAGACTTTTACTGGGCACCAGTCCAGATTTTTGAAGCAAGCCTATCTCTTCCCTGATCCTCAGTTTGTCCACTGATCAAATTAGGTTTGAACACTTGCCTTGGCTTTGTTCTGGGACTGCGATGAAGAGCAAATAGAATAGCACCAGAGAAAACGTTCCAAAGCATGACATAGATGTATTTATTCTTATATTCATCAAATCTATTTGTATCCTTTCCTAAAACTAATTAAAAGTAAGAATACAAAAACAGCCCTAAATTGTTATTTCTACTCTTTATAAATAGAGAGGAAGCAAATTTGCTAAGTGCTGTCTAATGTAACCACAGCTCTGATTGTCCTACTAGGTTTTAATTTTTCTTGTAGTCAGGAAAAAATGAGTCACTGTGACAATGACCATATTGGAGAGAAGCCCCAGTTCATAATGTGTTTTACCTGACACAACTTCTGAAACAAATGCTTTGCAAGTGGTTCTAACGGCAGTAAAACTAATGAGGGCATTTCTGCTAATGTCGTTCTACCGCAGATTTCTAATGCTGTTTCTTAGAAGCTTTTTGTTTTTGATAAAAGCTAAGAATATAACATGGAAGTACAGACTGATGAAATGATTTTGTTTTTTTTTTTTTTTTGATGAAATGATTTTGAAGAGAAATAAAATTAATTTGGTCCTAGTTTTCAACCAGCCTTTACTGAGAAATTGAACTTATCATAAACACATGAAGTTTATTACAAAAATTTGTTTCTTTATTGTTTCTACCTCAATCAATGCATGGTAGTAAGAAATTTGTTTATCTTCTAATAATTTTAAAAATTTATTTATTTTATATTTTGCTGCACTAGGTCTTCATTGCTATTTTGCTGCACTGGGTCTTCATTGCTATTTTGCTGCACTGGGTCTTCATTGCTGCACGGGCTTTTCTCTAGTTGCAGTGCATGGGCTTCTCACTGCAGTGGTTTCTCTTGTTGCAGAGCACGGGCTCTGGGGCTTGTGGGCTTCAGTGGTTGTGGCACACGGGCTCCGTAGTTGCAGCTCCCAGGCTCTTGAGTGCAGGCTCAATAGCTGTGGTGCATGGGCTTAGTTGCTCTATGGTATGTGGGATCCTCTCAGATCAGGGATAAAACCCATGCTTCCTGCATTGGCAGGCAGATTCTTTACCACTGAGCCACCAGGGAAGCCCCTATTTACCTTTTAATGAATAAAATCATTATAAGGAAAGAAAGGGACTTATTAAAGTCAGTTCTTGAGGATACTTTAACATCAAAACATGACTCTACTTGTATTTTCATTCTTGGGATTTACTCCAAAGCATTCATACCTCAAATCCAAGTTTTAGATTATAGGGAAAAAAATATCTTGAGGGCATAAAAAACATACCAGACTGTATCCATATGGACATGAACCCATCCAGGAGAAAAGCAATAAACCAAACAACTTCTGTGACTGTTTTCCTCCATCCAACAGTCCATGATCTTTTTTTTTTTTTTAGTTTATTTTTTATTTTTTATTTTTTTTTTCTCTAATTTTATTTTATTTTTAAACTTTACATAATTGTATTAGTTTTGCCAAATATCAAAATGAATCCGCCACAGGTATACATGTGTTCCCCATCCCGAACCCTCCTCCCTCCTCCCTCCCCATACCATCCCTCTGGGCCATCCCAGTACACCAGCCCCAAGCATCCAGCGTCATGCATCGAACCTGGACTGGCAACTCGTTTCCTACATGATATTTTACATGTTTCATTGCCATTCTCCCAAATCTTCCCACCCTCTCCCTTTCCCACAGAGTCCATAAGACTGTTCAATACATCAGTGTCTCTTTTGCTGTCTCGTACACCGGGTTATTGTTACCATCTTTCTAAATTCCATATATATGCGTTAGTATACTGTATTTATGTTTTTCCTTCTGGCTTACTTCACTCTGTATAATAGGCTCCAGTTTTATCCACCTCATCAGAACTGATTCAAATGTATTCTTTTTAATGGCTTCAGTAATAC
>NW_011494728.1:26243-41490 GCF_000754665.1 Bison bison bison
GGTCATAGAGGATCCTGCTGTGATGTATGTCGGAGAGTGTTTTGCCTATGTTCTCCTCTAGGAGTTTTATAGTTTCTGGTCTTACGTTTAGATCTTTAATCCATTTTGAGTTTATTTTTGTGTATGGTGTTAGAAAGTGGTCCAGTTTCATTCTTTTACAAGTGGTTGACCAGATTTCCCAGCACCACTTGTTAAAGAGATTGTCTTTAATCCATGATCTTTTAAAAATAATTTTGTACTAATATGGTTGTATTTTTCTTTGACATTACTCATGAATAAAATTCTCACTTCAAGTTTTATCAAGCCAGATAACTAAAAATGTGATTTGATCTATTTTTTTTTTACCCCTGGAAAGAAATGCTGAGCTCCTGTAATAAAAAGGTCATTGTTAAGAATAATTAAGATCTCTAGAAGAGAAAATGTTTTTAATGTTCACAATGGTGGAATTCTGTTGTCTTTGCATAGGTTGGTTTCTCTTTCTAAGGCTTATTTTTAGAGTACTCTCCACTTGCTCTGTCTCATTTAATCCCCAACAACCATCCTTTGAATGGTGTCTCTGCCACCACTGGTATCACCGATATGACTCTCCGCCAGTTACCCTCTAATTCTTACTTCCTCCTTTGTAACATGGAATCCTCCAAAACACAAATCACTCCAGTGTCACTGGGGGATTAAAGAAGATAATGCACGTGAAGAGTTAAGCGAGTGCCTAGCCCAGTTACAGTCACTCAGCTATTAACCTTGTTAACATTGCTTTCGTTATGCCCATAAGCTCCACAACTACAGAAAAATCATGTCCATGAGCCAAGGATACCAAGGATGTGTGTACTTTGGAAAGCTTCAGCGCTTTCTTTTGCTTGATGGGAAATATGCCTTAGCCTAACTCCTTCAAACGTGGGATTCCCTTGAGGACTCTAGCTTTGAATGACTTTGATTTGGTAGCAATTCTTCATCTTGGCAGTGGGTGCTGAAGTTATGGAGCAGCCACTTTTCCTGATTACTTGTCTTTGCAATAAGTATTTCTCCAACACCTACTTTGTGGTAAGCACAGTGCTAGGAGCTATGAATACAAAAGGAAAATAGGATGCCATTGGGTATTACCCTCCAGTTATGGTAAAATGTAGCCTTCACGAACTTCAACATTTCCATGTGTAGAAAACTATATGCAAATGAAATCTATGAATTACATGGAATCAGACCAACTAGTTTTGGAACTGTAGGGCTCATATTTTTAATAACTGTCTCTCTCAGCAGATTATCTATATACATACATATATATGTATTATACAATAACACATGTATAAACACACACAATGTCAAATAATGGGCACAAATGATTGACTAATACTTTTTTCATTTCTTGTAGTTGTCAGCTCAATTGTCCCTACCACTGAGTCTCCCAGTGACTGTTTAAACCATGAAAGCAGTAAGTTTTTGTAGATGATTGCCTTTATGTCATGCTTTAGTCTTTTATTTCCTTTCTAATCTATTTATCTTTTGAACTTCTCTGGCTAAAAGTACAAAAGACCAACAATTATCTGAAATTGTGGGGCTCATTGTCGTAGTTTTAATGATATCTCTTCTGTCTCACTGTATCTCACTGACTATCTCACTGTCTCACTATATATAAATATATATATTTATATATACACAGATACACACATTTTACATACATATGTACACATTGTAAAATACTGGGCAAGGACAACCAATTAATACTTGCTTCCATTGTTTCTAGAAGTTACCGGTACTGGTTCTAAAAAAGCTTGTCTGAAAGATGAAAGTGGTAAGTTTTTGACTTGGTTTGCCTTTACAAAATCCTACAGCATTTTTTCCCTCCTGATCAAATTACCTCTTGAACTTCCCTGCTTAATGGTAGGAAAAAGCAATTATTCCTGGAATTGTGGAGTTCATACATTTAATCAGAGTATCTCTCCTACTTGTGCTAGCAAATTTTACCTTATATATACATATATATTAACACACATATACTTAATCACATATGTGCCACTGTCTAATAACAGATATGAACAATTGACAATACAATTAATACTTGCTCTCCTTTCTTCTAGAAGTCACTGCTGATAATAATTCTACAAAAGTGTGTCTGAAAGATGAAAGCAGTAAGTTTTGCCTTTGTGTCATGTTACAGCACTTTTCCCCTCTAAATAAACTTAACTTTTGTACTTCTTTGGTTTAAGATAGAAAGCCAGAAGTCTGGATATTGTAGAATGGATGGTATCATATTTTAAGTAATTCCATCATTCCCTAAGAGTCATCTTAGCACAGTAAATGTTGGTTTTGGAGTTTTGAGGATGTAGTGATAGGTTCTGAATTACTTCAACAGTGGGCTTCACTTAGTTGTGTAGCTTTTGTTTGTAGTGACTAGAGAAATGCGATGTCAAGTTGCTTCTAGACATTTGAGTTTTAGCCCTTGTTTGCATATAATACATGAACTGACACTGAGAGCTTGATATACACAAAGTGTATTGCTATATCTTTCACATATACTCTGTTTGCTCCCTATAACCACTCCTATGAGGTGGTACAATATTTTTGCAACATTTTGCAATCAGGGCAGTGTGCCAAAATTAGTTCAGTCCTTTGTACAAAGTCACACAGCTAGATCTGGGGATTCAACTTAGTCCATCTGAAACAATGGTTCACACAACTTACTCAGTTCTCTATTCCTCCTCTAAGAGGTAGACATAGAGCAAGACTCCCAAAGCCAAGGTCCTGAGACAGGATGAACCCACGGGCAGGGGGTTAAGTGCATGGGCTTCTGAACATCACAGTCCCCAATACTTTTATTATTAGCTTCATGAAAAATGGGTAAATTAGTTACATTTCTGAGCAATACTGCCCTCATATGCCAGTTGGAAACAATAATAGACTGAACTCAGTTATTGGAGATATAAGATCACATATGTGGAGTGTCTCCAACAGGGTATCCATTTAGCTGGCACAGAATCAATACTAGTTGGTGGCCCCTTCTCCCTACATGAAGGTTCCAAGTGCATTTAGAATCTCTGGCTCTAGCCCTGCTGATCCCTCCTCCATTTCAAGTATCAGGGGGCCCAGAATTCAGCTAATACCTGACCTGACTGAGGGGAGTTAGTTATAAGCAGGTCACCTCCTGAGATCCTTTCCATACCAAATGCTACTGATTCTGGAGTTCTGACTCTATGAAGATGAAGTGTGGGAAAGAGAAATTTCCATAGGAAGAAACTCAGTCTTGAGATTAATTGGGTAGCCAAGTCAGGCCCATCATTAGTGCTGTTAATTGTTTTTTGACAGCATATATTTCTTGCAAAACTTCAAGGACACATAAGCGCAATTATCCTATAACATCACAGCCATGATGTTAGACATTCAAGACAGACAGGCAAGTGAAGCATGAGCTCCTGATGTTTCAGGAATTTTGGACTAAAGACCTTCTTCCATTTAATAAAATATCCTCTTTACCAAAACCTTCTGCCCACTACACTGTATCACAACCAGATTTCCATGACTTGTATCCTTCTTAGGAACCTCATTTATTCACAACATATAATGGCTCAGATCCTTCCAAATGAGCAATTAAACTTGATATTTATGCTTAACTTTGATGTCTGGTGTGTCAATTGCACACAGAGTTGCAGGATTACACAGCAGCTAAGAATGTGTTTTTCAAAGTCATGTTGCTGGGATTGAAATGTGGTTTCTGGTACTTTCTAAATGTGTGACCTCAGGCCAATTATTTTGCTCTGTGCTCAGTTTACTTGTAAAATGTGATTGAAACTAATAATCTCATGCTCTGCTTTGCTTAGTCACTCAGTCATGTTTAAACTCTTTGTGACTCATGGACTGTAGTGCACCACGTTCCTCTCTCCATTGGGATTCTCCAGGCAAGAATACTGGAGTGGGTTGCCATGCCCTCCTCCAGGGGATCTTCCCAACCCAGGGATTGAACCCAGGTTTCCTGCATTGCAGGTGGATTCTTTACCATCTGAGCCACCAGGGAAGCACAATAATTTCATAGGTTATCTTAAAGCTTAGATAAGAGTAGAATTTTACATGCAAAGCTCTCAAAATAAGTGTTTGATTAGTCATTAATGAATATAACCTGTTATTATTACTCAGCGATGCGGGAGCGGGGCAAAAAATGCTAAATGTTATTTATCACAAATATTTTTCCTTTTGGACTCATTCTTTAAAAACACAACTTTTTTTTTTTTTTTTTAATATTTTGGAAGAGTCTAGTGAATTTAGCTGAGGTTGTTGATTGACTTGAATTGCCAACTGGATTCTGAATTGTCCTGGCAGTGGTGGTGCTCATGGTGCTTGTACTTGTTTTCTTTGGCGTTTGGTGGTGCAGGGGTAACACTTCACAGTAGGTCAGCAGAAATAATTATGACCTCCTCCCACTACTGTGTATTGACCTTTCAAAAGAGCAGGTAACTAATCAAATGATTTCTCCTAGATACCCTGCAGCTGCAGCTCATGAACACCTCTGCCTATTACACCTACCTCCTTCTCCTCCTCAAGAGTGTGGTCTACTGTATCATCATCACCTCCTGTGTGTTTCGGAGAACAGGCATCTGCTGTGACGGGAAGAACTTGTGATAGAGCGTCCCCGAAGGAGTCAGCTTTCCTTAATCATCTGTTGATACTGAAATTCTCTGCTTGCTTTTTGGATTTGGTTTATCTCAGTGTATATGTGTTTTTTCCCCTATTATGTCATTATTGTGTAACAATTTTTCAAACACTGGGCAAACAGACAGTTCTACCCTGAAACAAGGAATTCTGTTATTACTCAGGGAGCAAGGCCCAGGGCGGGTCCAGGGGAGCCTCTCCCACCACTGTCCCCACCCGCATCAGCTCCTTCCACCCCAAGTCCTCGTGCCTCCGGGGTGCACTAAGCGGGCAGCTCCCCATCTCCTCCGTCAGCATCTTCCCCAAGACCATGGTCTTGACCCTCCCTGTTACACATCCTGGGGCAGCCAGCTTTGCTACTTGAACTCTCTACTTTCTTTTTCATAATAGGCACAATAAGTAAAAAAATAAATAAAAAGTCCACACATTTGTCTGTGTGTACTTTAATTTTATGAAATCTAACCAAGGTAAGAAACATCATGACAACTGAGCTATCAAATTCTGCATGGTTGTAATAATGGTCAATACCACATATCTAAGTCTTTCCCTGAAATGGTGGCTATGGTGCTTTCTTTGGGGCACTGGGGCAAATGAAGGTGCCCAGGGTCCTTCTCTTTCAAAGTCACCAGATTCAGACTCATCATTTTGGGACGTTCTGATGGTGACAGTGTGACACCCATCATGCCTTGCACCGAGTGTGCTCAGATTGTACCAGTGTCTCACAAGCACTGAATCCTGAGCCTCACATTAACCCCATGGGAACTGCTCCAGCACCAGAAGGTCATTCGGTGGAGGGTGAAGCACACAGACCATGACTCCCAAGGGTCTGGGATTGAACCCTGGATCTGTATTAGCATCCATGTGACCTCAGGCAGTGATCTGCACTCTCTGTGCCATCATTTCCTCATCTGTGTAATGAAGTCACAGTGCCTGTGCTCAGTTTACCTGTAAATGGGATTGAAACTAGTAATCTCATGCTGTGCTGTGCTTAGTCGCTCAGTCATGTCCAACTCTTTGTGACCCCAAAGGGTAAATGAATAAAAAAGTTAATGATGCTTAATCCATGCAAGTTCTCAATAACAGCATCTACTGGAGGTAGCTCTACTGCAGAAATCATAGATTTCACATGTACAAAAATGCACTGATATTCATTTCAAAACTTACTTCCCCACAAAGAGATTAGATGCAGATGGAATAGGGACTCAGTTTCTACTGTTCGTCAGGAATCCCGTTAATCATCTAAGAATCCTTGAAGGAAGGAACAGTTAGAATCCACAGTTTATAGGTTGGAGAGGTTAATTTGTCTGTTCATGGTCATTATTTTATAAGTAAGAGTCATTCAAGTTTTTCTGAACTCAGAGCCCATATTTTGTTACCTAGTATCATGTAGCTTTCCATTGACTCAATTTCTATTGGGGGAAAAAAACAAACAAACACAGCAGAACAGAAAACGCACTGCTTCCTTACTAAAGGCTTTCTCTAGGGATTCATTGAGGATTTTCTTAAGGACATATGGGTGCATCTGTCTTCTCCTCGTGTATATAATC
Source organism: Bison bison bison (assembly GCF_000754665.1). NCBI lineage: Eukaryota > Metazoa > Chordata > Mammalia > Artiodactyla > Bovidae > Bison > Bison bison. Next base: position 32,426 of record NW_011494728.1, read on the forward strand.
TGGTATCACCATAGCTGCCCTCTTGATTGTCAACATGGTGGAAATTCTGCCTTATTCTGTGTGTGTAGACTTAGAACTTCTTTTAAGGTGAACTATTTGTTCATGTCTTTCAACCATTTTTTTCTATTAAGTAATAATACTAACAATCAGAACACTCCTAATACGTATTTCTGTGTATTTCTATAAACAGAGACATAAAACAAGAAGTTCAATTCATGATAAAAGGGAGAAAAAATAAGTGAGTGTATATTTTCTATTTTCTCTAATGAATCCTTTTAAAGGAAAAATTTTAAGGTATTAGAATAAAACACTGTCTCATTTAAAACCAAGGAGGCTTTTTGTTTGTTTATTTGTTTATAATCAGCTTCAGTGTTTGTGAAACAAGTCCTTAGAACACTAAACAGAAGTTCCTCATTTGAAAGCAAAAAAGACCAACCAAATAGAAAGAAGATAGAGGAAATCCAGTTTAGATTGGCTCCACTCCTTGCTTCCCACTAATTTGATCAGACCTCTTTAAACAAAATAAGTCACTCTCATCTTAAAGATATGGAAATATTTCTTTACTGGAAACAAATAATGTAGTAAGTAAAGAAGTCAAGGAGTTCCCAGGTCATTCAGCAGTAAAGAAGATAGATAGATTAGTTGCTCAGTCACGTCTGACTCTTTTTGACTCCATGGACTGTGGATTGCCAGGCTCCTCTGTCCATGAGATTTCCCAGACAAGAATACTAGTGTGAGTTGCCATTTCTTTCTCCAGAGGATCTTCCTGACTTAGGGATGGAAACTGCATCTCCTGCATTGCAAGCAGATTCTGTACCATCTGAGCCACCAGGGAAGCTCTAGCAGTAAAGAATCCACCTGCCAATGGACAGAGGAGCCGGTTGGGCTACAGTCCATAGGGTCGATATAAGTCAGACACAACTTAGTGACTAAACAAGAATAACAACAGAAGCCAAGAAGGGAAACTTGCTTTGGCTATTGTACATACTGCTGCAATGAACTTTGGGGTACATATGTTTCCTCAAATATGGTTTTCTCCAGATATATGCCCATGAGTGGGATTGTTGGATCATGTGTGGCATGCTCGGTTGCTCAGTCATGTCCAACTCTTTGTGACCCCATGGACCATCGCCCAACATGTTCCTCTGTCCATGGGATTTTCCAGGGAAGAATCCTGGAGTGCTTTGCCATTTTCTTCTCCAGGGGATCTTCCCGATCCAGGATCATATGGTAGTTCTATTACAACATGGATGGATTTAGAGATTATCATACTAAGTGAGGTAAATCAGACAGAGAAACACAAATATCCTATGGTATCACTTATATGTGGAAAGTAAAATAATGATACAAATGAACTTATATTAAAAAAAGAAACAGACTCACAGACTTAGAAAACAAATCTATAGCTATCAAAGAGGAAAGAAAGATGGGGGGAGGGTAAGTTAGGAGTTTAGCATTAACACATACAAACTATTATATATTAAATAGATGATCAACAAGGACCTACTGTGTAGCACAGGAAACTCTCTTCAATTTTCTATGATAACCTACATGAGAAAAGGATTTGAAAAAGAATGAATATATGTATTAATATAACCGACTTACTTTGCTGTACACCTGAAACTAACACAACACTGTAAATTGACTATATGCTGTGTGTGTGTTAGTTGCCTAGTCGTTTCTGACTCTTTGCAACCCCATAGAATGCAGCCCCACCAGGGCCCTCTGTCCTTGGGATTCTCCAGGCAAGAACACTGGGGTAGGTTGCCATTTCCTTCTCCAAAAGGAACTATAGAAAGAAAGAAAGTGAAGTCGCTCAGTTGTGTCTGACTCTTTGCAACACCATGGACTGTAGCTTACCAGGCTCCCCCATCCATGGAGTTTTCCAGGCAAGAGTACTGGAGTGGGTTGCCATTTCCTTCTCCTGACTATACTTTGCTGCTGCTGCTGCTCCTAAGTCACTTCAATCGTGTCCAACTCTGTGCGACCCCATAGATGGCAACCCACCAGGCTCCACCGTCCCTGGGATTCTCCAGGCATGAACACTGGAGTGGGTTGCCATCTCCTTCTCCAATGCATGAAAGTGAAAAGGGAAAGTGAAGTCGCTCAGTCGTGTCTGACTCTTAGTGGCCCCATGGACGGCAGCCTAACAGGCTCCTCCATCCATGGGATTTTCCAGGCAAGAGTACTGGATTAGGTTGCCATTGCCTTCTCCTGACTATACTCTAATATGAACTAAAAATTAAATTTTAAAAATGGAAGCAATAACATTTTAAAAAGAGGCTAAACCTACATATCTCTGAAAATTTTGTGTAGCTGATTTCCCTGCCAGGGCCCTGCTGGGCAGCGTCTCTTGTGATTTCCAACTCTCAGCAACTTCCTGCCCCAGCTGCCCTGGGCTGCCCTGGCCTGAGAGGTGCAGAAAGGGGAGGGCATTGGGGGTGGCAGTGGCAGCAGGAGGGCGCTGGTGTGGGTGATGGGGTATCATTTCCTCAGGCTTCTTTGCTCATTTGCTCAAAACCACATTTTGGTTGATTTGTGGAAAATGTTTAAAGGCAAACAGACTCTACCAGTTGGGACTGTGCAACAGCTAGCTGGGGTGTCACAAAGAAATGAGAACAGTTAAACCACAACCAGCTTTGCTCACTTTCAAAGGTCACAGTTAATGGAAGAAAAGAGTTCTCTACACAGGCATGTGATTGTTAGCAAACAAACTGCAGGCTGTGGCTCAGGTTCCCCATTATTTCTGTATGCATTTCCTCCACTATGTCCATTTAAGAATCCACCTGCAGTGTAGGAGACCTGGATTTGATCACTGGGTCGAGAAGATCCCCTGGAGAAAGATATGGCAACCCACTCCAGTGTTCTTGCCTAGAGAATCCCATGGACAGAAGAGCCTGGCAGGCTACAGTCCATGGGGTTGCAAAAGAGTTGGACACGACTTAGTGACTAAACCACCGCATACATCCTATGTGAGCTGGGAATCTTACCCCCAAGGTGTCCAGATGCTGAACATCATCCACAACAGTGTGTCCATCCACACTCAGGACCCTGTTCTGGAGGAAGGAGCAGAAAGGACTCCTTGCAGCATAAGATCATCCCTGATGTCTCACCAGCCACCTGGGCTCTTCCATGATCTGTGACTTACTGAGGCTGCTTCTTCTTGGTCTCATTTTCCCAGTGTAGATAGGGTGACACAAAATCCCATCCCTGAAACCAGTGACATGGACAGACCACAGGTGTGGGCAACAGCAATCTGCTTTGTTCCTCAAAGACAGTAGTAAGGAGGCACCTGTGCAATTAAGTGTCGTATATGGAGTCACCTAAGTCCCGAGAAGCCTGGTGGGCTACAGACCATGGGGTTGCAAAGAGCTGGACACAAGTGAGAGACTTCACTTTCTTTCTTTCTTTCTAAGTCCCCCTAAAGGGACAAAATGACTTCAGAGTCAACCTGAGCAAGGCTTACTAGAGGACAGTAAGTCAAATGACAGTGTTATGTGTGAATGAGCAGAGGGCTGCTCAGCAAAGTCAGTGTGAGTAGCAGATGTCCCCCTCCCCTCCCCTTCCCCATCCAGCAGGTCCAGGGTGGGGGTCCAGGACCCGGACTCCATCTATCCAGTCCCAGAGGGAAGCAGGGCTCCACTGCTGAGGTCACAGCTTCAACTCTGAGAGTCTGACCTCAGGGCATATTCAAGTCACATCGTTTGTTCCTCTTGGTCTCTGCTCCAAGAGCCAACATGTGGGATGCCTTGCCCTCCTAGGAGGACTGGCCGCCTTTAACTGATGCTGCCAGTGCTTCAGGGGTGGAGTCCCTTCTCAGGTTGAAGTCACACTCTGATGTCCAGCTCAGGCCCCATCAGTGGTCATGCTGTAGATGCAGATTCACTCCTGACACAGGACGTTCTCATTGTGATGACACCAGGGAATTCCTGAGGTTTTAGTTCAAGGCCAGACCCTGGCACTTCCCCTCCCCTTGTCTCCATGCAAGAAGCTCTCCCTGGTGAGGCCCCGGGCTCCCAGGGAGCCTCCAGAGGCATATCTGTCCTGTGGCACATTCTTAGACCAAGCTCGGATAGAATTGATTAAATCCACACAAACGGCCAGTTTTTACCCAAACCAGCATCACTACCACTATACACAATTGGGTATTTCTTGAATAAAACAATGAATAATGGAAAAATCTAATAGGCATGCTGGCTTCTCATGAAGCATTAAGTTGAATACATTTTTATTTGAAAAAAAAATCTCACAATATAATAGTTAAACACGAGGGAAAAGGATGGCAAAAGATTTCATAGAGTAGGTTCAAACTAAGGGGACTCAAGACTATTTCAGAAGATATGTCCAAGAGAGAGATATCATTTCATTTGTTACTTTTAAAATTTGTACACAGAACACATGTGCATGAGTTAAAAGAACACAAGAGAAATGTAAGGTCATAAAGAAGAAATACAGAGATCTGAGACATGAAAAAAAATTCCATTCTGCAAATCAAAATATAAAATGTCTGGCATTTTTTATATGTATTCAGCCATCTTGTCTTCCTGTTGTGATTTCAACACTTTAGGCCAAATACATAATGCAAAAGAAAAAAACAAAACTAATCATTTTGATATGCTCAGTTTTAATACTTTTATAATTATATAAATACAATTATACAATTGTACAATTGGCCAGTTTCCCAAAGCAGCAACATTACCACTATACACAATTGTGTGTTTCTTGAATAAAACAATGAATCATTGGGAAAAAACAAAAACAAAAACCTTGTAGACATGCTGCCTTCCCATGAAGTATTACATTGAATATTCCTGTTTGAAAACAAAACAGCTTACAGTATTGCTGAGTTCATTTTAATTCAAACTAGCCATACATAAGGGGAAATAATGGCAATGTTTCAGAGTAGAGTTTCAAAGTACTATTTTAGATCATACTTCTAAGAGAAAGATACTGTTTCTGGTGACCTTTTATATGTATTCATATCCCTTCTGTTCCTCTTTTGTAATTCTAACACTTTAGGCCAGATATATAATTCAAAGCAAGAAAAATAAAACTATTTTGATATATAGGAATTTGTTACTTTTAAAATTTGTACACAGAACACATGTGCATGAGTTAAAAGAACACAAGAGAAATGTAAGGTCATAAAGAAGAAATACAGAGATCTGAGACATGAAAAAAAATTCCATTCTGCAAATCAAAATAAAAAGAGATTTTCCTTACAAAGAGATGCTATTCCAATTTATTAAGAGCTCTTTTAATTAGGAACACAGCCCAAGACTTTCTGCAACTATTACTTAAGAAGTCAGACTCAGTCTCACTGAGTATAGCATGGATCATATTATCTTACCAGCCACAGGCAGGTGACTAAACATATGTGGATATGGTACCATGATGGTGAGGGGTTATAGTCAATAAATTGTTTACTAGCCATTGAATAACAATAGCATGGGTATAACCATTTCAATGTTCAGGTGGGAGACCCCCATGTCCTTCTTGTGACTTTCAATGAGGGTTTCTTCCTGCTTCAAAAAAGAACACAAAACTATTTGAGATGTAGTGTAAAAAGGCAGTGTTACATTTTGCCCTGTGTTTTTATAAAGATGTCTATATACTGAACATTGACTGTGTTTAAGACACTTAAAGAACCATGTGGAAGGTCACAGAAGGATTTATTTTAAAGCTTTTTAGAAAAGGATCTATTGTTCACATGCCCACATTTATATGTCCAAACTCTGTTGTAGAAAGACGGGCATGTTGGGCACCTTCCATGGGATACATGGCTTCCAACCACTGCTGCTTGTTTTGATTTCCATTGTTATTTTTCTATGTAGATGTCACTTCAGTTATCAATTTCTTTCCACTTGTGGTTCAGACAGTAAGAAATCTGCCTGTAATGCAGGAGATCTGGGTTTGATCCCTGAATTGGGAAGATCCCCTGGAGAAGGGAATGGCAACCCACCCCAGTATTCTTTGCCTGGAGAATCCCATGGACAGAGGAGCCTGGCTGGCTACAGTCCATGGGGTCACAAAGAGTTGGAAATCATTGAGAGACTAACAGTTTCACTTCTTTCCACTTAACCTTTACCATGGCTGGGCTAGACATCTCTGGATGGTATAAATGATAGCTCTGGAATATTCTTTCAGCAAGTATTCTATTAGCTTTATATTTGACCGACACCTCACCAGCTCAATACAACCCAAGAGCTTTCATTGTGGGACTCATGAGGCTTGCATTTTGGTTACAGCTGAGCATGTCTGAATTCCAGCTCTGGAACTAGGTCTGCTCTTCTGCTGAAGGACCCATAGCTTCCCTGCCCAAGCCAAGTCCTGTTTCTTCACCACACCCTCTGTCCCTTTCTCTTGGTCTTCAAAGTAGACTTAGCCTGAAACATTAGCATCACTTTACATACCCAGGAGGCCATGGGCACAATTAGCAAAACTGGAAAGGAACCCACATTTCAGTTGGAAGTCATGGCTACCTTTATTCTAGAAGCTTCATTTCTGGTGGATTCCTCAGCTGATCCTTCCCTGTGCCCTGCCTTCAACATTCCTGAGGATATGGTGCTGGAGCAGGAGGACTTTTGTTGGAGGATGGCTTCCAAGATTTTAAAAAAGGTTCAGAAATAGAGTGTGAAGTAGTCAAGGAGTATGGATTGGAGATATACAGTATCACTGCAGGGGGTGGAGTCATTTACTTAGGGAAGGAGAACAGGAGAGCAGTCAGCATCACCATGTGCTTCATCCAGTGTAGCTGCGTGGGTGGCATGAGCAGCAGAGTTGGATTTGTGTGTCCAACTGTTTGCAACCCTATGACCTGGCCTGTAGCCCACCAGGTTCCTCTGTCCATGGGATTCTCCTAAAGTGGGGTGAGTTCCCATTTCTCCCTCCAGGGTATCTTCCAGACCCAGGGATCGAACCTGTGTCTCTTATGTCTCCTGCATTGGCAGGTGGGTTCTTTACCACTAGGGCTACCTGGGAAGTCCCAGAGTTGGATTTAACTTGGCCGTGTGTGGATAATCACAGCAACACCTCCTCCCCCATCATCCTTTCCCAACCCTCATCTCCTCACAGAAATCTTAGCTATCTCCTTGCTAACGGAGAGGAATATTGTTCAGAGATCTTGGCGATTCTATCTCAGCTTTCAATATTTCTCCCAATGACGTCTTGCAAAAGTTTTGTTTTGTCACTCACTTTTTCTCTTCACATCCCACAATTCTTGTGGTATTTCCCCCCTGTTATCAGTATTATGCAATAGCGTTGTATCCTGACTAACCAATTTTCCAAAGGGGATGAAGACAACTGGGGGAGAAGTATAGTTAAGGCTCTAAAACTATGCCAATAACATTAAATATCATTTATTAAGCACTTGATATGTCCTAGGCATTTGACATACACTTCCAATTCTTTCAACAAATCCTTCATTTTAAAGGAATGGAAACTTAGAAAGTAAAATGAGTCACCCAGCTGATCAATGTCTGAGTTAGATCCAAATCCTGGCTTGCCTGCTCAATGGTGCTGACTCTGGACACTCCACTCTAACCTTTATTTGCCAAGGCAAAATTAAGCTTGTGTTGCTCCCGTTCCATCTACACATATTCAAATGTTGCTGGATGGGGCTTGCCTGCTGCTGCTGCTAAGTCGCTTCAGTCCTGTCTGACTGTGCGACCCCATAGACGGCAGCCCACCAGGTTCCCCCGTCCCTGGGATTCTCCAGGCAAGAACACTAGAGTGGGTTGCCACTTCCTTCTCCAATGAGTGAAAGTGAAAAGTGAAAGTGAAGTCACTCAGTCGTGTCAGACTCTTAGCGACCCCATGGACTGCAGCCTACCACGCTCCTCCGTCCAAGGGAGTTTCCAGGCAAGAGTACTAGACTGGGTTGCCATTGCCTTCTCCGGGGCTTGCTTACATATCTTTAATTCAAAGTGCTGCTTCTAACCTCTCTTTCCAGACGCCAGAGACAAAAATCCTAGTTTTCACATTACGAACCGAACTCATTCCTAAACACTGAACTTTTACTCCTGTCATATTCCCCAATTTTAAATCTCTGGATACATTCAGCTGTATTTACAATACCTTGGCAATGTTGACATTTGGGGCCAGGTGATTTTTGTCTTGTTGGGACCTGTCCTGTGCATAATAGGTTGTTTAGCAGCAACCCTGACCTCTACCCACTGGATGCTAGTAGCATCCTCTCCCTAACTGTGACGACCAAAAATGTCTCCAGATGTTGCCAAAGGTGTTATGGAAGTCAAAACTGTCCCTGGTGGAGAACCACCAGTTTAGAAGTAAGTGAAGTTGTTCAGTTGTGTGCGACTCTTTGAAATCCATGAACTGTAGCCTACTAAGCTCCTCTGTCCATGGAATTTTCCAGGCAAGAGTACTGGAATGGGTTGCCATTTCCTTCTCCAGGGGATCTTCCCAAACCAGGGATCGAGCCCAGGTCTCCTGCATTTCGGGCGGACACTTTACCCGCTGAGCCACTTAGTTCAGTTCAGTTCAGTCGCTCAGTCATGTCCGACTCTTTGCAACCCCATGAATCACAGCATGCCAGGCCTCCCTGTCCATCACCAACTCCTGGAGTTCACTCAGACTCACGTCCATCGAGTTGGTGATGCCATCCAGCCATCCTTCTCCTCCTGCCCCCAATCCCTCCCAGCATCTGACTCTTTTCCAACGAGTCAACTCTTCACATGAGGTAGCCAAAGTATTGGAGTTTCAGCTTCAGCCTCAGTCCTTCCAATGAACAAGCAGGACTGATCTCCTTTAGTATGGACTGACTGAATCTCCTTGCAGTCCAAGGGACTCTCAAGAGGCTTCTCCAACACCACAGTTAAAAAGCATCAATTCTTTGGTGTTCCCTTCTTCACAGTCCAACTCTCATATCCATACATGACCACTGGAAAAACCATAGCCTTGATTAGACGGACCTTTGTTGGCAAAGTAGTATCTCTGCTTTTCAATATGCTATCTAGGTTGATCATAACTTTCCTTCCAAGGAGTAAGTGTCTTTTAATTTCATGGCTGTAATCACCATCTGCAGTGATTTTGGAGCCCTGCAAAAT
>NW_011494728.1:41623-41734 GCF_000754665.1 Bison bison bison
TTATCAGGCAGATGAGCGGGCAAGTGTCACCCGGCTAAGCTTGCGATTATCAGGCAGAAGAGCGAGCAGGTGTCACCCGGCTAAGCTGGCGATTATCAGGCAGATGAGCGG
>NW_011494728.1:42294-48977 GCF_000754665.1 Bison bison bison
ATTCACGGGGTCGCAAAGAGTTGGACACGACTGAGCAACTGAACTGACTGACTGACAGAATGTCTGGGCTTCCCTGCTAGCTGCTGGTAAAGAATCCACCTGCAATGCATCAGACCCCGATTTGATTTCTGGATTCAGAAGGATCTGTTGGAGAAGGGATAGGCTACCCACTCCAGTATTCATGCCTGGTGGCTCAGATGATAAAGAATCTGCATGCAAGGCAGGAGACCTGGGATGGATCCCTAGGTTGGGATAGTCCCCTGGAGGAGGACATGGCAACGCCCTCCAGTATTCTTGCCTGGAGAATCCTCATGGACAAAGGAACCTGGCAGACTACAGTCCAAAAAAGTTGGACACAACTGAGAAACTAAGCCAAAGGCTAACAGAGTTTTGCCAAGAGAACACACTGGTCATAGCAAACATACTCTTCCAACAACACAAGAGAAGATTCTACACATGGACATCACCAAATGGTCAATATAGAAATCAGATTGATTATATTCTTTGCAGCCAAAGATGGAGAAGCTCTAAACAGTCAGCGAAAAACAAGACTGCGAGATGACTGGGGCTCAGATCATGAGCTCCTTATTGCCAAATTCAGACTTAATTGAAGAAAGTAGGGAAAACCACTAGACCATTCAGGTATGTCCTAAATAAAACCCCTTATGATTATACAGTGGAAGTGATGAATAGATTCAAGGGATTAGATCTGATAGAGTGCCTGAAGAACTATGGACAGAGGTCTGTGACATTGTACAGGAGGCAGTGATCAAGACTATCCCCAAAAAAAGAAATGAAAAAGGGAAAAATGGTTGTCTGAGGAGGCCTTACAAATAGCTGAGAAAATATGAGAAGCTAAAGGCAAAGGAGAAAAGGAAAGATATATCCATTTGAATGCAGAGTTCCAAAGAATAGCAAGGAAAAATAAAAAGCCTTCCTCAGTGATCAATGCAAAGAAATAGAGGAAAACAATAGACTGGGAAAGACTAGGTATCTCTTCAAGAAAATTAGAGATATCAAGGGAACATCTCATGCAAAGATGGGCACAATAAAGGACAGAAACAGTATGGACCTAACAGAAGCAGAAGATATTAAGAGGTGGCAAGAATACACAGAACTATACAAAAAAGATCTTCATGACTCAGATAACCACGATGGTGTGATCACTCACCTAGAGTCAGACACCCTGGAATGCAAAGTCAAGTGGGCCTTAGGAAGAATCACTACAAAAAAAGCTAGTGGAGGTGATGGAATTCCAGTTGAGCTATTTCAAATCCTAAAAGATGATGCTATGAAAGTACTGCACTCAATATGCCAGAAAATTTAGAAAACTTAGCAGTGGCCAAGGACTGGAAAAGTCAGTTTTCATTCCAATGCCAAATGAGGGCAATACCAAAGAATGTTTAAACTACCACATAATTGCACTCATCTCAAAGGCTAGCAAAGTAATGCTCAAAATTCTCCAAGTCAGGCTTCAACAGTACGTGAACCATGAACTTTCAGATGTACAAACTGGATTTTAAAAAGCCAGAGGATCAAATTGTCAACATTCGTTGGATCATCGAAAAAGCAAGAGAATTCCAGAAAAACATCTATTTCTGCTTTCTTGATTATGCCAAAGCCTTTGACTGTGTAGACGACAACAAACTGTAGAAAATTCTCAAAGAGATGGGAATACCAGACCACCTGATCTGACTCCTGAGAAATCTATATTCAGGTCAAGAAGCACAGTTAGAACCAGACTTGGAACAACAGACTGGTTCCAAATAGGAAAAGGAGTACGTCAAGGCTGTATATTGTCACCCTGCTTATTTAACTTCTATGCAGAGTATATCCTGCAAAATGCTGGACTGGATGAAGTACAAGCTGGAATCAAGATTGCTGGGAGAAATATCAACAATGTCAGATATGCAGATGACACCACCCTTATGGCAGAAAGTGAAGAGGAACTGAAGAGCCTCTTGATGAAAGTAAAAGAGGAGAGTGAAAAAGCTGGCTTAAAGCTCAACATTCAGAAAACTAAGATCACGGCACCTGGTCCTATCACTTCATGTCATATAGATGGGGAAACAATGGAAAAAGTGACAGACTTCATTTTCTTGGGCTCCAAAATCACTGCAGATGGTGACTGCAGCCATGAAATTAAAAGACACTTGTTCCTTGGGAGAAAAGCTATGACCAACCTAGACAGCATATTCAAAAGCAGAGACATTACTTTGCCAGCAAAGATCCATCTAGTCAAAGCTATGGTTTTTCCAGTAGTCATGTATGGATGTGAGAGTTGAACTATAAAGAAAGCTGAGCACCAAAGAATTGATGCTCTTGAACTGTGGTGTTGGAGAAGACTCTTGAGAGTCCCTTGGACTGCAAGGAGGTCCAGCCAGTCCATCCTAAATGAAATCAGTCCTAATGTTCACTGGAAGGACTGATGCTGAAGCTGAAAATCCAATACTTTGGCTACCTGGTGCAAAGAACTGACTCATTGGGAAAGACTCTGATGCTGGGCAAAATTGAAGGCAGGAGGAGAGGGGGACGACAGAGGATGAGATGGCTGGATGGTATCACTGACTCGATGAATATGAGTTTGAGCAAGCTCAAGGAGTTGGTGATGGACAGGGAAGCCTGATGTACTGCAGTCCATGGGGTTGCAGAGAGTCAGACAGGACTGAGCGACTGAATGAACTGAATGAACTGAGGAACCAAGCACAGCACAGCCCCTATTGCTCGTTAGGGCTTGTCATCTTTTATTACAGGCCTGCCATCTAGTGGCCAATTCCTCAAACTGTAGGTACAATATCTAGGATAAAACTAAGCTAATATGCCATGTTTCTCAAACACAAAATTTTAAAGCTACATTCAGTATCACAAGAAAGAGATACTACTTAAACACCTTCATTCATATGCAGATATATTTTTCAGCTACTGAAACATTTCTACTTTAACTCTGCTTGAGTGGAATTAATTCACATGTATAAGATTTTTGAAAGTGAAAGTGATAGTTGCTTAGTCATGTCCAATAAGGTGCTTTGCTCCAGTATATAGCATTTTTTATTTTAAAACAAGGGTTTATTTAATGTCCACATTGCCCACCTTTTATATTAAATAATGTCCTTTTCCAACCAAACTCAAGCTTTGCTTTTTTTTTTTTTTTCCTTAGAGACTTCTCTCCCTAACGAGTCTAAGCCATTGGACAAAATGCCTACCAGGACCCCAAACTCAGCTACATAGCCAGATCTCAGGAAAAGCTCCACAGCTAGGATGATTCATCATCTGATTGGAGCCAGAGCTGTTCTGCAATTTGGATTGAAATAAGCAGTTTTTACCTGGAGGAGGGCATGGCAATACACTCCAAATTTTAATCAGTACGTTACTAGTGTGGTTATAGGACTGACTGAATTGATCCATCAGTTCAACCAACTAGGTTAGAAAATTAATCTAAATATTAAAAACATTAATTCTGAAGAAGCATTTTCATCACTAACTCATTGTCTTCACCCATTATATGTTTTCAAATGTCTCATTCATACATTATTCTCCTGTTATAATTAGAATAATACTGTTAACTAATAAAGAGATTGGATGGGGGGACAAGAGAATGGAAAAAGGATGAGAGATAAGGGTTGGCAATTCAGTTTCAACTTTACAATTTAGCATTTGAGAGATCATAAATATATTACCAACTCATATTTATGAGTTATGAAGTGTATCTGCCTTAGCAGGGAGACATAACTAAATGTCCCTAAAATATGCGGAATTGTTCTGTCACTTATCTGTTCTGCTGAGATCATTAACAGGTTTTGAAGCCAAATGTAGCAGATGTATAAATTCTCAGATATTTCTCATTCTTCCTAATATTAGCTCCCGATACATCATTGATTTGCAAGATGAATATTTAATTTTAGTACTACAAACTTACCAGTGGCATGACCCCATTTCTTTATTCTCAGATATTTTAAATATCTGAAGAAATTAAAAATATTATTTAGACTGACTACTCATTGCACATGTGGAAAGACTGAGGTTCTGAGAGGCTTGGTGCCTTGTCCAAAGTAATGGAGCTAATTGTGGCAGATGATTCTAGAGCTCTCAGCTCCTGACAGACTAGTAGTCCTGAGGCCACACTGCAAATTAATGCCTGGGGCTAACACACCACTGAGAGTATTACCAGATGTGGGCATGCATGCTAAGTCACTTTAGTTGTGTCTGATTCTGTGCAACACTATGGACTGCCAGGCTCCTCTGTCCATGGGATTCTACAGGCAAGAACATGGGAGTGGGTTGCCAAGCCCTCCTTCAGGGGATCTTCCTGGCCCAGGGATCAAACCCTTGTCTCTTAAGTCTCCTGCATTGACTGTTGAGTTCTTTACCACTATCGCCACCTGGGAAGCCCCATTACGAAATGAGCCTCTCACCACTAATCCCATCATCTTCACCTCCCCAGGTGTTCAATACTTCACCAATCTGCAGGAGGCCCAGCCTCTCTAACTGGTTCTTTTTCTCACAAATTCTATTTGTCTTCTCCACGTACCTCTCTTCTTACACAAACCCTTCCAGTGTCTCCTGTGACCCCAACCTGTGACCAGCTGTTCTCCCTTCTTCAAATATTCCCTTCATCTCTTTGGTTTACTTAAAATCTACATGGGTCCTGAGCAAACAACAGAACCAGGAGTTGAGGTACATGCGTTCCTTGCTACTTTCAAATTATCTCACCCTTTCCCTCCTGCAAGTCTCTGTTCTTTTAATGCGAACATCATTGGGATATATAGCATTCTTTCTATGTCTTCTTCCACTCTTCTGCTCACCTCCTAGTCACACCTCCTCATTCACTAGTCTTCTGGTCCCAGGAAAGTCTTCTATTCCTTTTGGTTTCTGACCTTTATCGTTGGTGATTTCAATAAGTGGATGACCCATCAAAAAGCCCCAGCTTCTCAATTTCTTGATTTCCATAATCCACTCTCATTTACCTTTTGCCCCTTCAATCACTTGTTTTATGGTCACACCCAGGATCTTTTAAAAAATATGAATCTTTTCAAGTAGAAAGACCTAACTTCCTCCTGCATAGCTGTGCAGTTTATTGATACAAGTACTTCCATACAACCACATGGTTCTTCAGTAATGTGGAGGCATTTGATCCCTTTATCCTGCCACTTTCTTGTTATCCATCAATCCCCTCTCATCTCTTTCTATCTTCTTCAGCACAGATTCTATTATCATCAGCATACTGCTCCTTTGCAAATACTTTCTACTCCCTGTTCCTTCTTTCTCTCAATTGAGCTCACCCTATAAAACCCCAATCCATGTATGAATACATCTTGCTTCAGGGTTTTTTGCACCCAAACAGGAAAAAATTAGTTGTCATAGGAATCACACAGATGACTCATTTTGTTTTAAATCTATAATCTCAGGCCACAGTTTGAATCTTGAGAAGACCCAGAAATCTTGTTACATTTCTCTAATAAGTCAGTTTTTCTGCTCCCTGGGATGATGGTAGTGATGATGGATCTTTTCTATTCAATCTTGTACCTGATCTTTTACACCTTTCTCTCCCAGCAGGTGTCCCTGTCCATATTTTATTGAGAAGATGGAACAGAGCAAAAAGATGCAAATCAGAAAAGGCTACAGGCTATATTAATCAAACTATATTATCTTCTAATCAAAAGACAAAACTATGGAAACAGTAAAAAGATCAGTGGTTTCCAGGGGTTTGGTTTGAGGAAGGGATGAGCAGGATGAACACAGAGGATTTTCAGGGCAGTGAAACTATTCCATACCATAATGGTGGATACACATCATTATACATTTTCCAAGTCCATAGAACATACAACACCCAAAGTGCATGGTGATATAAACTATGGGCTTTGTATGACTAAGAAAATTAGAGATACCAAGGGAACATTTCATGCAAAGATGGGCTCGATAAAGGACAGAAATTGTATGGACCTAACAGAAGCAGAAGATATTAAGAAGAGGTGGCAAGAATACACAGAAGACTGTACAAAAAAGATCTTCATGGCCCAGATAATTACGATGATGTGATCACTGACCTAAAGCCAGACATCCTGGAATGTGAAGTCAAGTGGGCCTTAGAAAGCATCACTATGAACAAAGCTAGTGGAGGTGATGGAATTCTAGTTGAGCTATTTCAAATCCTGAAAGATGATGCCATGAAAGTGACACTCAATATGCCAGCAAATTTGGAAGACTCAGCAGTGGCCACAGGACTGCAAAAGGTCACTTTTTATTCCAATCCCAAAGAAAGGCAATGCCAAAGAATGCTCAAACTACTGCACAATTGCACTCATCTCACACGCTAGTGAAGTAATGCTCAAAATTCTCCAAGCCAGGCTTCAGCAATACGTGAACCATGAACTTCCTGATGTTCAAGCTGGTTTTAGAAAAGGCAGAGGAACCAGAGATCAAATTGCCAACATCTGCTGGATCATGGAAAAAGCAAGAGAGTTCCAGAAAAACATCTATTTCTGCTTTATTGACTATGACAAAGCCTTTGACTGGGTGGATCACAATAAACTGTGGAAAATTCTGAAAGAGATGGGAATACCAGACCACCTGACCTGCCTCTTGAGAAATCTGTATGCAGGTCAGGAAGCAACAGTTAGAACTGGACATGGAACAACAGGCTGGTTCCAAATAGGAAAAGGAGTTCATCAAGGCTGAATATTGTC
>NW_011494728.1:49135-101886 GCF_000754665.1 Bison bison bison
CAGGTGAAAAAGTTGGCTTAAAGCTCAACATTCAGAAAACGAAGATCATGGCATCCGGTCCCATCACTTCATGGGAAATAGATGGGGAAACAGTGGAAACAGTGTCAGACTTTATTTTTTTGGACTCCAAAATCACTGCAGGTGGTGACTGCAGCCATGAAATTAAAAGATGCTTACTCCTTGGAAGGAAAGTTATGACCAACCTAGATAGCATATTGAAAAGCAGAGACATTACTTTGCCAACAAAGGTCCATCTAGTCAAGGCTATGGTTTTTCCTGTGGTCATGTATGGATGTGAAAGTTGGACTGTGAAGAAGGCTGAGCGCCGAAGAATTGACGCTTTTGAACTGTGGTGTTCAAAACTGAGAATCCCTTGGACAGCAAGGAGGTCCAACCAGTCCATTCTGAAGGAGATGAGTCCTGGGATTTCTTTGGAAGGAATGATGCTAAAGCTGAAACTCCAGTACTTTGGCCACCTCATGCGAAGAGCTGACTCTTTGGAAAAGACTCTGATGCTGGGAGGGATTGGAGGCAGGAGGAGAAGGGGACGACAGAGGATGAGATGGCTGGATGGCATCACTGACTCGATGGACGTGAGTCTGGGTGAACTCCGGGAGTTGGTGATGGACAGGGAGGCCTGGCGTGCTGCGATTCATGGGGTCACAAAGAGTCGGACACGACTGAGTGACTGAACTGAACTGAACTGAACTGATGTGTCAATGTAGGTTCATCAACTATAACAAATGTAACTCTGTTGGGAGATGTGGATAATGGAGGATGTTAGGCATGTGTTGGAGAAGGCAATGGCACCCCACTCCAGTACGCTTGCCTGGAAAATCCCATGGATGGAGGAGTCTGGTAGGCTGTGGTCCATGAGGTAGCCTAGAGTCGGACACAACTGAGCGACTTCACTTTCACTTTTCACTTTCATGCATTGGAGAAGGAAATGGCAACCCACTCCAGTGTTCTTGCCTGGAGAATCCCAGGGGTTGGGGAGCCTGGTGGGCTAACGCCTATGGGGTCGCACAGAGTCGGACACGACTGAAGTGACTTAGCAGTAGCAGCAGGCATGTGTTGGTGGTAGACGGTATATGGGAAATCTCTTTCCCTTCAATTTTGCTGTGAACCTAATACTTCTCTGAAAACAGTCTTAATTTTAAGAGTCTGTATTTAAAGGGTAGTTGAAACTGACATTAATTCATAAACAGAAGATTACATTAATTCATAAACAGAGAAATTAAAATGAATGAAATCTAGATACATCAAAACAGATAAATCTCAAATACATCAACTTCAGCAAAAGCAAGCTGCAGAGATTCTGTATATGTGAGTTTTAATACAAAGTAATATACACTGTATGCAGACACACAAATGTAGAAAAGTATATTAATGATAAAACAACTTCAGAATAGGAGAAATGAGAGGGAAAGAATAGGAGTGGTATATTAGCTTGATCTGCTGTTATATTTCTTTTAAAAAAATGCTTCCAGTAAAGATGCCAAAAAAGAGAGTATAAACTGAAAATGTGGGGAATGTTATAAAAAGGAAAATTAAACAGAGACAGTAGGTCCTAGACATCAAGAAAGGAAGGAGGTATATTTTCAAACAAAGGACACAGCATCCAATTTTTACAGACAAGTGGAATGAGAATTAAGAAGCTCTGCCTATTATCAGTCATAATTTTTGAAGAAAGTTTCAGCAGAATACTGGGGGTACAAGCCAGATGGTGGGAGGTGGAGGAGAGACTGGGCACTAAAGAAGTGGAGGCAGTGAGAGCAAATTGCTCATTCAAGAAAGTTGGCAATGACGAAGAAAGGGGTAGAGAAAGATATACAGGAGTTGGAATGAGAAATTTTTGTCTGATGCTTCAGTTTTGGGCCAGGTGGGTTCTCAAATAACTCAACCATTTTGCAAAACATTAAGTCTTTATATTATCAAAAATAAAGGACAGAAATAAATATCTTTTTCCTTAAGGGAATATCTGAAAACTATCTTATTTGTTAATATAGCATAACATAACACTAGGAGCTTGGTTCAGTTGACAAAGAAAATGAATAACAGAGTTGGAAAAATTGAGACAAGAAGATCTATGAGATCTAGAATTTCCTGGGTGTGATGCTAACACAGATAGATCTCCACAAAGTGGGCTTCTTGATATTGTTATCCAGTTGGGATCTGTCCTTCAGCCTTTCAAACTTAGAAATTTAACCTCATCAATGTGAATATAATTAGCAGTCTCAGGAAGCTGATTCCACTAAAGAAGCTCATCAGATCAAGTTGATTTGGGATGAGAGAAAAAAAAAAAAAGACTTAATTTCTTTAAATTTTCATCAGAAATGTACTTATACAGATCAGAAATGGCATTAAATTATTCTATTCCTATAACTTTTCCTAACTGTAAAAGTGCCCCTTCTCTAATGATTTCCTTCGGGTAATTTTCTAAAAGAGAAAATATTGTTAGAGAATACAATGAAAGATCTCTATACTGCTAAATTAACCAGTGCTACTCTAGATTATCTGTCCAAATGTGTATGTTATTACATTTTTGGGTAATAAAAATATCTGAAAATTAAAAAAAAAAAAAGCTTATCAGAGACTACTGTTTAAGCCACTTATTTATATGTATGCCAACGTTTACTATCGCAGCTTCTAAATTATGATGTATCTCAGTAAGGTCTAAAACAGCCCATGCCATCTTGGCCTGTTACTGAAGATTGCAAAAGTATTATCTTGTTGTAACATCAGCCCTGGTCTGATTCAGGAAACCCTGATATGAATGCTAGTTCAATCTTTAAAAGAAACTTAAAAAAAAATAGACTATAGAAAATATGAGTTGTTTGTATGGAATATTCCTTAGTGTAATATCTTTAAAAAGAAACCAATTCTCCATGGAAATAAACTAGTGAGTCTTTCATATAATTCTATTAAAAAAAAAAAGTTCTGATAGCAAACTTAAAGAAGTAACGTTAAACTACTTACTCCTGTGTATGTGGTGAGTTTTAAACCATTTTCTCAGATATAAAAAGGTATAGTTCTTTTGGACCTACACCAAAATGTTTATTTTGCACAGCTCATTCTATTCAACGTGTAGCTTTGACTTGCAATGGTCCTGGGCAATGTTCTTTGTCCAGAAACTTTGTAAGCATGGGTCTCTGGAAAAAATTATTAGATTCTGAGCCATAAGATTTTAGGATTTCTCTCTGAAAGGATAGAAATGATAAGTGTCAGATATCTTTAAACCTTTATTTCCAAATTGAGGTTCATGGTTATATTTTAAAAACATCAAGCAAACTCATAAAGGAAAAAGACAGTTATCATATTTTAGATATGATAGCTATTATATACAGGGGCTATGATTCAGCTCAATATTAATTTATAAGCTACTTGGGCATCTTAATATTGGACCTTTGTTGCATCCTAAAGAAGAGTGGATACTTGTTGGCTTCTTCCACAGCATCCACTTCCCCTTTTTTCCCCTTGGACCTCATTTTCAACAGAACACCCCCATCCCCAGCACAAAGCAGCTGTGTGGTTTGAGAGGGTGGATCCCACCCCTGTGTTAAGTCCAGCAAAGCATGTTACACCTGATCACAGTGGCTACTTCAGGGAAGGGCATGTATCACATTTTGACCAATGAAATATGAGACTTATTAAGTCCTCCAAGAAAGTTTCCTTGCTCTTCTGTAGGAGCTTCAGGGACTCGTAGACAATGTGAGAAGACTGTCGGGCCCCATAACGCTACCATGAGGAGATCTAGTGTACAAATGAGTCCAGCACCCAGAGGAGGACAGAGCTCCAAGAATCAAAATGAAGCTGGTGTTCATTTTGGCAACATGAACCTATAAATCAAGATTCCCACAAAGCCTAAAATTAGAAGAGTCTGTGGACAATTCAGTTACATTAATTGATATACACCTTTGCTTAGGCTGGTTGCGCTTTGCTTTCATTCACAGTGAGCTAGAAATCTGCCTCCCTCAGGCTTCCCAAGAGAGATGGGTGAATGTTATGGAAGCCCAAGTCCCTGTCCTAGGGTGAGGACAAAAATACATGGTGTCAACTCACACACTAACATTCCCTGTGGGTCAGACTGAAACTACCCTCGGTGAGACCTTACCTGGGAACTCATCCCTGCTTGCTCTCCCTCCCTTCCCCTCTTACTTCTTTCGCTTTCTTACTGGTTTCACTTGGAAACACTTCCTTAGTACATCTGCTGCTGCTGCTGCTAAGTCGCTTCAGTCGTATCCGACTCTTCGAGACCCCATAGACGGCAGCCCACCAGGCTCCCCCGTCTCTGGGATTCTCCAGGCAAGAACACTGGAATGGGTTGCCATTTCCTTCTCCAATGCATGAAAGTGAAAAATGAAAGTGAAGTCACTCAGTCGTGTCCAACTCTAGCGACCCCATGGACTGCGGCCCACCAGGCTCCTCTGTTCATGGGATTCTCTAGGCAAAAGTACTGGAGTGGGGTGCCATTGCCTTCTCCGCCTTAGTACATCACTGACATACAAATAAATACTTGCTTCAAGCTGTGTTTCTGGGGACTCTGTCCTAAGACACTCTTCTAAACAGAAAGATCTATAGATTGCCAGACTCAGAGGGGTAATATGATAGGGACAATGTCGCAAAAAGGTGGGTAAACTGTCACCATCCCAACATGATTTGAGGAAGGCTTTAGTTTAAGGATTTGATTGCCACTAGGACTGGAAATGCTTACATGAATGACTTCTCTGTAAACTTTGGGGCCTTACAAATTTACCATTCCACACCGTTATCCCAGGAAAGAGGCATGCGTAGCACAAATCTTGTTCTTCATGACCAAAATCACCAAGTTGAGTGTAGCCCAGGCTTCTGGATGCCACAACTAGATCACTATGGGGTTAGGGAAAGGAGGGCTCCTGAGGCACAGTCATAACGGGGTCATCCTTGTGCTTCATTTGTTGCTACATCATGGATTCTGACTGAAGTGTCAGGCAGCAGCCTGATTAAGGGACCAGAGATGGGTGTTTCAGTTGTTCAGGTGTTCAGACCAGTTCAGGTTGTTAAGTAACAACCCACTTTAAACAAACTTAGGTAGCAGCAGTGATTACTTGCCCAGGGATATTTGAAAAGGCAAGGCAATGGCACCCCACTCCAGTACTTCTGCCTGGAAAATCCCATGGACAGAGGAGCCTGGTAGGCTGCAATCCATGGGGTCGCTGAGGGTCGGACACGACTGAGAGACTTCACTTTCACTTTTCACTTTCATGCATTGGAGAAGGAAATGGCAACCCACTCCAGTGTTCTTGCCTGGAGAATCCCAGGGACGGGGGAGCCTGGTGGGCTGCCATCTATGGGGTCGCACAGAGTCTGACACGACTGAAGTGACTTAGCAGTAGCAATAGCAGTATAGACAGTGGGGCGGGGCAAAAGACCCATCTTATCCTTTGCATCATGTGAAAAAGAGATGGTCAGGTGAAATCAGACGATGACTAGGACTGCAGTTAGGGTATGGCTATCCTCAAACTGGAAAATTCTTAAAGAGATGGGAATGCCAGACCACCTTACCTGCCTCCTGAGAAATCAGTCTGTAGGTCAAGAAGCAACAGAAACAGACATGGAACAACAGACTGGTTCCAAATTGGGAAAGGAGTATGTCAAAGCTGTGTATTGTCACCTTGTTTATTTAACTTATATGCAGAGTACATCATGCGAAATGCCAGGCTGGATGAAGCACAAGCTGGAATCAA
Organism: Bison bison bison; assembly: GCF_000754665.1. Taxonomy (NCBI): domain Eukaryota; kingdom Metazoa; phylum Chordata; class Mammalia; order Artiodactyla; family Bovidae; genus Bison; species Bison bison. The sequence goes on from NW_011494728.1 coordinate 54,862, forward strand.
TCAGATATGCAGATGACACCACCCTTATGACAGAAAGCAAAGAGGAACTAAAGAGCCTCTTGATGAAAGTGAAAGAGTGAAAAAGTTGGCTTAAAACTCAACATTCAAAAAACAAAGATCATGGCATCTGGTCCCATTACTTCATGGGAAATAGATGGGGAAACAATGGAAAGTGACAGACTTTATTTTCTTGGGCTCCAAAATCACTGCAGATGGTGACTGCAGCCATGAAATTAAAAGATGCTCACTCCTTGGGAAAAAAGCTAAGACCAACCTAGACAGCATCTTAAAAAGCAGAGACATTACTTTGTCAACAAAGGTCCATCTAGTCAAAGCTATGGTTTTTCCAGTAGTCATGTATGGATATGAGAGTTGGACTATAAAAAAGCTGAGTGCCAAAGAATTGATGCTCTTCAACTGTGGTTTTGGAGAAGACTCTTGAGAGTCTCTTGGACTGCAGGGAGATCCAACCAGTCAATCCTAAAGGAATAGTCCTGAATATTCATTGGAAGGACTGATACTGAAGCTCCAATACTTTGGCCAACTGATGAGAAGAACTGACTCATTGGAAAATACCCTGATGCTGGGAAAGATTGAAAGCAGGAGGAGAAGGGATCAACAGAGGATGAGATGGTTGGATGGCACAAGCTCTGGGAGTTGTTGATGGACAGGGAGGCCTGGAGTGGTGCTTGCTATTTAAATGGGGTCTCAAAGAGTGAGAGACAACTGAATGACTAAACTGAACTGAACTGACCCTCAAACTCAGATAAGATATAGGCCTTGTTGAAAGGAAGTATTCATGACATCTAGCTTAGTCTGTGTTGCCCCAAAGGTAGACCCTGAGGCAAGAATTCCAGTGCAGTTAGTTTATTGAGGGAAGCCAGTACTGGAGTGAGAAGCATTACAAGGAAGGCAGGCAGTGAAAAGTGCAGTATACACTGGCTAAGACATTGAGTGACTGGAGATAACCATCTGAAGTATCCCACCTGGTTGATGACTGGTATCTACAAACCCTTCTTGACAGTGACTGACTGAAGACTACTTTCTGGGGGTGTTAATTCCCCAGCATTTCCAACCTGCCACACATACGTAAAAAAAAAAAAAAAAAAAAAAGCCCTCAGAGAAGCACATATCAACAACTCCAAGTGACCGGTGCACACTGAAACAGTTTTGAAAGAATTAAAAATGGTTATTATATACTACCTTCCTAGAAGTTGAGCTGAATAGGGTGTAGAATTAGCTCAGGTTAAAAAAAAAAGTGACCAAGACCTCACATTCACAGCACATCCAGAAAAGATGTGCATGGATTTTCAGAGCTCATGATAGATTAACTTTCCAACAGTTTTCACAGAATGCATGGTAACATTTTTTTTTAAATGAAAATAAAATCAGTTGATGCATTTTATAAGTGTGGGTTTTGGTAAAAACTTTAAATCTGCAACTCCAAGGTTTAAAAGAATAAATCTTTTAAAACACAAACAAAATACTATGTGACAGGAATTATATCCTTTATAATTAATAAATTTATAATGCAAAAACTTAGGATTTTAAAGTAGTTTGTATAATGCTGCTGGTGCTGCTAAGTTGCTTCAGTCGTGTCTGACTCTGTGCGACCCCATAGATGGCAATCCACCAGGCTCCCGCATCCCTGGGATTCTCCAGGCAAGAACACTGGAGTGGGTTGCTACTTCCTTCTCCAATGCATGAAAGTGAAAAGTGAAAGTGAAGTCACTCAGTCGTGTCCGACTCTTAGCGACCCCATGGACTGCAGCCTACCAGGCTCCTCCATCCATGGGATTTTCCAAGCAAGAGTACTGGAGTGGGGTGCCATTGCCTTCTCTGTTGTATAATGAGGTTTTGGTTTAAACTTTTTTTTAAAGTGTTTGAAGATCATTGTAGACCACTTCTAACACAACACTTCCAGAAGTTTCTGGATTCAGAATTCCTAGTTGCCAGCTTGACACCAGAAACCAACTTGAGCTGATTCAAGTAGGAAGGGAAGTAACTGATGGATATGCAGGAACTCACATAATTGTGGGACAGGCTGGAGGACAAGATCCAGAAGTTACATAACCATGTAGCACGTCCCAAACACATAGCAAAGCTGGGTTAGTATCCTGTGGACAGCACTGCAAAACAATACAGACTCGGGCTTGCACATCAAAATACTGCTGGTGTGACCACATGCTCTGGATGCCACCAGGAACATCAACGCATGGCTCCTTTATGAATTTGCTCTTGCTGAAGGTGTATGACCACAAGAGGGTGTTCTCCTTAGGTCAGGTAGTCATAAACCGGAGTCTAGGTCTCTCTTGTTATAAGAAACAGCAAAAAAAAAAAGGCACTGATATAATGAGTTGTATGTCCCACTCAAACTCACAAAGTAGGAAATTCTCAAGAAATAAGAGAGCTCTGCTGTTGAACAGCTGGAAAACAAAGATAAATACCCCTTAAAAATGGTTGTTTTTCTTTTGAATTACTACCTTCTGCTTTCCAAAACAACTGTATGCTTAGAATTTCTTTTAATCCACTGTGCTATGACATGTCTGTGGTTTTTAATTGAATTTCTGATGCATATGTTAAAAAGCAGATCATTATTTTCTATCATTATTCTTATGCATGAAAAAATCCCATTACAGGACTTATCACATGGGGTAATGACTTGGAAAACATTTCTCCGATTCCAGAGTGACAATTTAACAATAGGAAGAAAGGGAGAGAAGGAGGAGACACCACAGACATTCTTCTGAAGTCTTATATCTGAGTTTTGGTTTGTTTGTTATTCATGATGTGAATTGTTAAATTCAGAAAAATGGAGGGACCATATCTCAAAGCTGGTCAAAATGGGCATTAGGGTCATATCTGAGGCTGACCAGGATGATGAATTAGCTTACTTCCCTGATGGGAGAATGAGTGTGCCAACTTTGTAGAGACAATTTGGCAATATGGATATAAATGGTAATATGGATATTTAGAAATCTCATTTGCTGAAATTAGAGAACAGAGGTCTGCAAATTTTCTGTTAAGAGCCAGATACTCATTATTTTGTGGACCATATGGTTTCTGTCACAGCCACCCATTGTCATCCCAAAGCAGCCAGCATACATAACACATACACTAACACGTGTGACTGTGTTCCAATAAAACTTTCTAAAAGAATTTGGTCTGTGGGCTGGTTAGAGATGTTTAACATTAACAATGCAGATGCCTACTAGTGAAGAAAAATAAATGTATCAGAGGCATTTATTACTGAATAAAACATTTAAAATTGTTGAATTTGCCTCTTTGTAATAGTCCTCAACAAGAATCTGAAGGAAAACTCACAGTGCCCACATCTGGGCCAGTAACTTCACATGACCTCTTGTTTTCATCACGGTCTTTATTTTGTCATTCTATTGGGCATATCTCTGGGATGACAGTGTTAAGATTGCAGTGCAGTGCTTGACCACTTAGGTTCAAAAACTGGCTTTGTCATTTACTAACAAAATGACTTTGAAGAAGATAAAATCCAGAATAGAAACCAGCAGAACCACGGACACCTTCGTAAGTGAGATGGAGGCTAAGAAGAATACAATGGAGTAATTCATCAAGACTTAAGATTTCAGTGAAGGTTGAACATATACCACTCCTCCTTGCCCTGGCAGTGGAGCCTAAACCTTATAACACCAGTATAATGAGTAAGAAACACACATGAAGTAAATGGCAATCTAGGCTGAAGAAACCAATGCTTACACCTAAAAATTCTGGGGAGAGGCTTAGAATTTAGAAGGACTCTGTGCCTCAGAGAAAGATGGTCATGAGCAATAGTACTTACATTGTTTATAAAGGGTCAAATATGCTCCAATTCTCCTTCTATCTGATAGTACAGTTACTTTTCTCAATGAGTTTCTTTAGTCAAAATCCACAAAGATAATAAATTAAGTGGTTGTGCATCTCCATTAATTTTTTATTGCTGCCATAATAAATTATCTCAAATTTCATGGCTTCAACAAAAAAACTTTATCACTTTAAACACTGTAAGGTTAGAAGTCTGGTATGGGTCTGACTGGACTAAAATCCAAGGTGTTAGCAGAATGTCTTCCTTTCTGGAGGCTCTAAAGGAGAATGCATTTCCTGTTTACTTGTTTTTTGGGCAGAATCAGGTATGCTTCTCTTCCTGGAACCAAGGTACTTGTTTTCTTCCTGGCTGAACACTAAGGGCTGTTCTCAGCAAGAAACCAGCACAGTCCTTGGCTCCCAGCTGCCTCCTTCTTCTCCAACTTCAAAGCCACCAGCAGCAGAACCAGATCTCATGTAGGACTCTCAGACCCACTCTCTTGCTTCCCTCTTCCAGTTTTAAGGATTCAAGTGATTAGAATCAGGCCCACTCAGATAATTCAGAATATTCTCTGCACCAAACATCCTTAATAATAACTACATTACCAAAACCCATTTTTGCCATATAAGGTAGTAGTCACAGGTTCCAGGACATCCCTGGGTGGGTAGGGGGGCATGCATTATTCTGCCTACCACAATCAGATCAGATCAGTCACTCAGTCGTGTCCGACTCTTTGCGACCCCATGAATCGCAGCACGCCAGGCCTCCCTGTCCATCACCAACTCCCAGAGTTCACCCAGACTCACGTCCATCGAGTCAGTGATGCCATCCAGCCATCTCATCCTCTGTCATCCCCTTCTCCTCCTGCCCCCAATCCCTCCCAGTATCAGAGTCTTTTCCAATGAGTCAACTCTTCGCATGAGGTGGCCAAAGGACTGGAGTTTCAGCTTTAGCATCATTCCTTCCAAAGAAATCCCAGGGCTGATCTCCTTCAGAATGGATTCGTTGGATCTCCCTGCAGTCCAAGGGACTCTCAAGAGTCTTCTCCAACACCACAGTTCAAAAGCATCAATTCTTCGGCACTCAGCCTTCTTCACAGTCCAACTTTCACATCCATACATGACCACAGGAAAAACCATAGCCTTGACTAGATGAACCTTTGTTGGCAAAGTAACGTCTGTGCTTTTGAACATGCTATCTAGGTTGGTCATAACTTTCCTTCCAAGGAGGAAGCGTCTTTTAATTTCATGGCTGCAGTCACCATGTGCAGTGATTTTGGAGCCCAGAAAAATAAAATCTGACACTGTTTCTACTGTTTCCCTATCTATTTCCCATGAAGTGATGGGACTGGATGCCATGATCTTCGTTTTCTGAATGTTGAGCTTTAAGCCAACTTTTTCACTCTCCACTTTCACTTTCATCAAAAGGCTTTTGAGTTCCTCTTCACTTTCTGCCATAAGGGTGGTGTCATTTGCATATCTGAGGTTATTGATATTTTTCCCGGCAATCTTGATTCCAGCTTGTGCTTCTTCCAGTCCAGCGTTTCTCATGATGCACTCTGCATATCTGCTTCTCCTACTCTTCCCAGTGGGATTGATATCTGAAAAATGTTGAGCTGCCTTTGTTTATTCTTGGATATCAATTCCTTCTGATCTTTGAAAAAGTCTACCTTACAAGGGCACACAGTGATATATCCATGGACGTGCTGCTGATCATCTGTAGGTACAGACTCAAATTTTGTCTTGTGAGTAAAAATTACTTTATTTCTAATTACTGTAAAGAGTACTAAACTAGAATCAAGAAGGCGTTCACTGTTGGCTCTGCTATGTGACCCTCAGAGACTCTCAGCTTCTCTGGGACTCAGTTTCCTATCCACCAAGAGAGAGAAGTGAACTTGGAAATTCCTAGATTTCCTTCTAGCTCTTAAAGTCTAAATGCATGGTTTTGGGGAAAAAAAGGCAGCAGAGGTTGGAGAGTAATTATAGGTAAAAAATCAAACAACTCCAGCAAAACATATAAAATGAAAAATTTTCCAGAAAAGCATCTTGCAGAAAAACCCAAATTAACTTTTTGACCAATCCAATAGTAAGGTAAAGCTTTGACTTTTTCTTTTAACTCCATACATATTTTAATGTAATTTTAGGCATTTGCTTTCCATTAGTGACTCAAGGTAACTTGGTTTTGTCAAGACAGTTCTTATATGCTTCATGCTACCACTCCATTTTTAAGAGCTCTCCCTTGTGGCTCAGAGGGTAAAGAATCTGCCTACAATGTGGGAGACCCAGGTTCAATCATTGGGTTGGGAAGATCCCCTGGAGAAGGGAATGGTAATCCACTCCAGTGTTTTTGCCTAGAGAATTCCATGGACAGATGAACCTGGTGGGCTACAGTCCATGGGGTCCCAAAGAGTTGGACATGACTCAGCAACTACACTTTCTTCCTTTCACCACTCCATTTATCTTTCTATACTTTCTCACATTATTCATACCTCATAGGCTAACCTCAGTATATCAATGAATTAGCTTTGATCTCTCTCACAACATTATGTCTGCAACAAATCTAAATCAATCTATGCTTTCAGTGTGGATTATAACATCAGAAGCAAGTTTAGGTTGAAGATCGCAGATGTAAGTCAAGTAGTTTCTGCCATCAACATCATTTTTCAAGTCCATCATGCTAAAATCACAGTGAAAAGATAGGATAATTTTATCTGTACTGCAATCCAAGCTGCTAAAGACAGTTATATTTAAAAGACAAGCAAAAATTACAAAAAGGTAAGCACTCAGCTTAAAAGAATGTTCCTTAATCTGCCTTGCAATAGTGATTACACAAAAATAGTTGTTTACACACACAAACAAAGGATATTGAAAAGGCGCAAGTCTGGGTGCTCCATTTAAATTAGTCGCACTCTTGACTTGCTATTTAAATCAAGTTACCCCAAGTTGTATGAATCAAGCACGCTCTCAGGCCAAGGTCAGAGGAGGCATAAGACCAACCTGCCTGGTGGCTCAGTGGTAAAGAATCTGCCTGCAATACAGAACATGTGGGTTTGATCCCTGGATTGGGAAGATCCCCTGGAGAAGGAAATGGCAGCCCATTCCAGTATTTTTGCTTGGAAAATTCCATGAACAGAGGAGTGTGGCAGGCTATGGTCTAAAGAGTCAGACATGAGTAAAGCGACTGAGCACACAGCCCCAGCCACAGGAGATTAATAAAATATGGGCAGGTTAACCAAAGTCAAAGACCAGATATGCAGTGGAATAGTAGTAGTCTGCTGTCCTAGAACACTGTTTTGTGTGGTATAAATCAGCTCACATGAGATTGTTAAATAGGGGAGTGATGTTAGAATAGTGCAGAAAGCAGGTTGGTATCCAGGTAATTTTTCCAAGCACTTTAATGTCCCGTGCTACCAAGAACCAACAGCTAAAAGTCACATGGCTGACTGATGGATTACTCCTGGCCTGGAAGAACATGGTACCCAAATAACACTTTTTCACTCTGGCATCCCGCTGTCCCCTCAGCTTAGCTCAGCCATGTACTCCATTTTGATAGTGCTTATTTTGCATTTCTCCTAGATCTGCACAAAAGCAACAACAGACAACAGGTCAGAGCCATCTGTCTCTGGCATCTCTAATTTTGTGCAAAGTCTGCAACTTCTGAGGGCGATGCTCTTCTGCCCTTGCTTCATCACTTAGCAGTGTCTCTCTTCCATAAACTGTCGTTTGTCAAGACACCTCCAACTTTTTTTAAAGGTACAGCTCTCTAAGTTCCTATAGCATCTCATTGCATGCATGCTCAGTTGCTTCAGTCATGTTCAACTCTTTGCAATCCAACTGACCATAGACTGCCAGGCTCCTCTGTCCATGGGATTCTCCTGGCAAGAACATTGGAGTGGGTTGCCATGCCCTCCTCCACAGGACCTTCCCAACCCAGGGATGAACTTGCTGTCTCTTGCATCTCCTGCATTGGCAGGAGGGTTCTTTATCACTAGCGCCACTTGGGAAGCCCTAGCATTTCTTTACTTGTAAGGAATTTCACATATCATGTCCTTTTAAATGTGTTCTTGTTTGGACTGTTATTGTCTCTGTTAATGCTGTCCACTGGTTCTCAAACTTCGCTTCCTGTTACCATCACTTGTGGACCTTTTAGAAACCAGATGCCTGGGCTCTCCCCTCATATCATTTAATTAGAATGTCTGGGGGTGGAAGCCAGGGCATTAGTAGTTTTCAAATATTCCCCATGTGTTTTCAATGAGCAGCAAAATTTGAGAACCACTGCTCTAGTTCAGTTGTTCAGAGTTTGAGTGGTCTTTCCCAGACCCATGTTTTCCTTAAGGTCTGTTATTTTAAGTGAGCTTTTTTTTTTTTTGAACATGAGGATTTTCAGGAATGTACATGTCACACTCGGAGAAGGCAATGGCACCCCACTCCAGTACTCTTGCCTGGAAAATCCCATGGACGGAGGGGCCTGGTAGGCTGCAGTCCATGGGGTCGCTAGGAGTCGGACATGACTGAGTGACTTCATTTTCACTTTTCACTTTCATGCATTGGAGAAGGAAATGGCAACCCACTCCAGTGTTCTTGCCTGGAGAATCCCAGGGACGGAGAGCCTGGTGGGCTGCCGTCTATGGGGTCGCACAGAGTTGGATATGACTGAAGCGACTTAGCAGTAGCACATGTCACACTGTGGCCAAAATGTTTTATTTTACCATTTCAAATTTCTAAAATATAAATAATTTAAATAATTCATAAAAGTATCTTTAAGCATTTATTAATATGCACTATTGAAGATCCTCTGGAGAAGGAAATGACAACCCACTCCAGTATTCTTGCCTGGAAAACCCCATGAACAGAGCAGCCTGAGAGTCTATAGTCCGTGGGGTCGCAGAGTCAGACACAACTTAGCGACTGAACAACACACAATAATCTATAAATGACACAGTGGGCCTCCTGAGATAGACTGGCTCTCCAGATCTTTAGGATAAAGTGTATGCCACAGCTGGTGTACCCGGTATGTTCAGTGACCTCACCACTGGCTGGTGCACAGTGTGTGTCACACCTACACAGGTCTACAACTTGGCCCCCCTCTACTTTATTTACAAGCAGCCCTGTCTTTTCCTGGGTCTCCCTACTCTTGCCATTCTTCCAATTCACCAACACTATCATTATGCTGCTCTTGATTTGCTGGCTGCCTCTCCGCCTGTCTTAACCATTATCTTTGAATCACATGTTTTCGGCCTTTCTACTCCTGCTGCTACAAATCAGAAACTCACATCTGGAGTCTTGCTAGTCTTCTAATCCTCGCTTTCTACCTCCACTAACTAATGAAAGTCAGGTTAATTTTCCTCAAGTGCATCTGTACTTTTCCTCAAGCTACAACTTAACTCTTGGCTTTTTCATAAAATGGTCCAAGATTCTAACACATATCCACCTTCTTCTTCCTGAATCAATTAAAATGCATACTGCTCTCTTTGTCCAATCAGAAAAAAAGAGACAGTGAGCAAAATACTTTAGTAGTACAAGCCCTGGGACTGAGTAAAAGGTTACCTGTGATATAATCTATGTCCATGAGCAATAAGAACTGACATTAATAGAGTGCTTACTACATCTCAGGTTTTATAAGAATTTTAATCTGCCAACAATTTGATAAAATAAGATAAGATATTTTACAGATAAGAAAACTGAGGTAAGAAGGTTAAGTAATCCACTCAGAGCCTCACTGGATCCAAATCCAAACAGGCTAGCTCCTGAGGTAGTGTTCTTAATCAAAACCCTATACTGCTTCTCAAGTAGCAAGTTAGTTAAATGTAATTCTTCCCAAATCTTAAAAAATGGCATAAAAAATGCCTGCTCTAATACCTAAAAGGAAAAAACCCATAATATTTGAAAAAACACTTTGTAATTTACACTATTAAATGAACTAATGTTTTCACATCAATTATCTTTCTTTATAATTTGGGATATTTATTATTTTTCTGTACACTAATTATTTCATGCTTATAATTAAAGCTCTGTACCTATTCAGGAATTTCTTTGTAAGGAGAAATCAGGGTTTATTTATGTCCTTTTTGGCCTTGGAAAATCCTAGAAAGATCTATTTAATATACATTGCTAATTGGTTGACACTTTTGGAACTTGTAGGAATACAAATTGACATAAATAAAAGCTACATAATATTAGATTAAAAGTAATATTTTAATTTTCTATTATTGTCATTTTTTTCCTATGAACCATTCAAATTCAGTTTCCTCAGAATCTACCATGAGTCTGATTCTTTGGGTTAATGAAAGAGAACAGGATACAAAGGGAAATGAGTTATGTCCTGCCTCTCAAGGGAATTAACCAGAGAGAGACTGATTTTATATACTTTGGTTTCTACTAACGGAAAGTAAGTTCAGGAAAGTCAGATATCTAGCAAACTCCTTTCTACCCTTTCCCATTTCTTTTCTGCCCTATTCTTGATATATCTTGATTGCAGTTCTAGATACATGTAGTTGGATTACTAGTGAGAGACAGATTCATGAATGGGTTGGCAGAGATAAAATATTGAGCCAATCTTAACTGAACTAAATATAAAAGAAAAAGATTTCTGCTCAAAGTTTGAATTCAGAACTAATGGACTAAAACGAGTGCTCTTAGTAAAATAAAAAGCATTCCAGCATACTTTGATGTTTTAACAGTGACAGAGTTTCATTCAAATGAGTAGTACTTTGAGATATTTTAAGTTCAAAATTTCATTGTGCCCCTTGGTAAAGAAACCACCTGCCAATACAGGAGATGTAAAAGACATGGGTTTGACCCCTGGATCAGGAAGATCCCCTGGAGAAGGGCATGGCAACGCACTCCAGTATCCTTGCCTGGAGAATCCCATGGACAGGGAGTCGGATACAACTTGGAGACTGAACTTGTAGTTTAGGTATGTAGTTTATGATGAAATTAGTTCTGTAAGTTACTATACAATGTTAATAAACATTGTCACATATAAATACACTCTAAGAGATGAAACACTACATGGGTTATCCATTTTAAATACTTAGTATAATTTGCTGCTGTTGTTCAGTCGCTCATCCTATAGGACCCCATGGACTGCAGCATGCCAGGCTTCCCTGGCCTTCACTATCTCCGGGAGTTTGCTCAAACTTAGCACAATACTTTTTAAAAACTCCTTACTAATGATACTACATTTATCACTAGATAGTACTTTGGTTTTCTTTTAGTTCAGTATCTAACATCTGCACATCACATGATAGCTTCATTTTTCTTTTAATTTACAGAAGATACTGCACTTGCATTTACCACCACCACCATCCCCCCAAACAAACAAAAAACTGGGACATGCACCACCTAATTCCTCACTACATGTGGTTCAAACAGGTCAGAGTAAGTTTCAGTATATAAAATACTAAACATTTGGGAATGATCTGTAGGTAATTTTGTGAGTATGCTGTAATGAAAACAGATGCTTTTCAGAAGAAAACTGCTGACATCGCAAGAGTTTTTAAACCTTCAGTTAAGAAACAGCACACCTGTGAAAATGACTATATACTACCAAACGCAATCTACAAATTCAATATGATCCTTATCAAATTACCAATGGCGTTTTTCACAGAACTAGAACAAAAATTTCACAATTCATACGGAAACACAAAAGACCCTGAATAGCTAAAGATAGTCTTGAGAAAAAAGAATGGAGCTGGAGGAATCAACCTTCCTGACTTCAGAGTATACTACAAAGCTACAGCCATCAAGACAGTATGGTACCAGCACAAAAACATAAATATAGACCAGTGGAACAAGACAGAAAGCCCAGAAATAAACCCATGCACCTATGGGTACCTTATTTTTGACAAAGGAGGCAAGAATATACAATGTGGCAAAGCAGCCTCTTCAATAAATAGTGCTGGGAAAATTGGACAACTACATGTAATAGAATGAAATTACACTTCCTAACACTACACAAAGACAAACTCAAAATGAATTAAAGACCTAAATTTAAGACCAGAAACTATAAATCTTTTAGAGGAAAACATGGCAGAACACTCGATGACATAGATCAAAGCAAGATCCTCTATGACCAACCTCCTAGAGTAATGGAAATAAAAACAAAAGTAACAAGTGGGACATGATTAAAATTAAAAGCTTTTGCTCAGAAAAGGAAAATAGAAGGTAAAAAGACAACCCTCAGAATGAGAGAAAATAGCAAATGAAACAAATGACAAAGGATTAATTTCCAAAATACACAAGCAGCTCATACAACTCATTGCCAGAAAAACAATCAATCTAATCAGAAAGTGGGAAAAAGACCTAAACAGACATTTCTCCAAAGAAAACATACAGATGGCTAACAAACACATGAAAAGATGCCCAACACTACTCATTATTATAGAAATACAAATCAAAACTACAATGACCTATCACCTCACACTGGTCAGAATGGCCATCATCAAAAAGTCTACAAACAATAAGTGCTGGAGAGGGTGTGGAGAAAAGGGAACCCTCTTGCACTGTTTGTTAGTGGGAATGTAAATTGATATAGCCACTACGGAAGATAGTGGCCTTAAAAAACTAGGAATAAAACCACCATATAACCCAGCAATCCCACTCCTAGGCATATACCCTGAGGAAACCAAAATTGAAAAAGACACATATATACCATTGTTCATTGCAGCACTATTTACAATAGCTAGAACATGGAAGCAACTTAGATGTCCACTGACAGATGAATGGATGAAATTGTGGTACATATACACTATGGAATATTATTCAGCCATAAAAGGAACACATTTGAGTCAGTGCTAATGAGGTGGATGAACCTAGACCCTATTACACAGAGTCAAGTAAGTCAGAAAAAGATACATATCATATACTAATGCACATATACAGAATCTAGAAACAAGGTACTGAAGAATTTATTTGCAGGGCAGCAATGGAAAAACAGACATAGAGAATAGACTTATGGACATGGGGAGAGGGGAGAAGAGGGTGAGATGTATGAAGAGAGTAACATGTAAACTTACATTACCATATGTAAAATAGACAGCCAACAAGGAATTTGCTTTATGTCTCAGGAAACTCAAATATGTGCTCTGTATCAATCTAGAGGGGTGGGATGGTGAAGGAGATGGGCGGGAGGAAAAAAAAGAAACAGCACCCCTAACTGACATCATAAGGCAATTTTGTACAAAGGAAAAATAACTCTGGTATTTTGTACATGGATTTTTTTTTTTTTCTAACTTCAAGTCCTTTGAATCTAAATACCACAGTAAAATAAATATGTTTTGTAGTAACACACATAAATATCCAAAATGATAAATGGGGTAGAATTTAAGGAAACTGCGGCCCAGATGAGCTGATGTCACTTGTGCAAGGATACACAATTTCATTAGCACAGCAGGACTGGAATCCAGTCTGCTGCTTATTTAGCAAGCTCTTCCAGAATCAGTCCTTTCCAGGAATAAGCAGCGGACCTGCCAGCCTTTTAAAAGTAACTGATTTTATAACCTGAGGGGAGGGAGACTTTGTGGTGGGGTAAAAGACTGTTTCCTAAGGGAGACTCACATTCTACCATTTGGATTCAGTCCCTGGTAGCTCAGACGGTCGAGTCTGCCTACAATGTGGGAAACCTGGTTTTCATCCCTGGGTCCGGAAGATCCTCTGGAGAAGGAAACGGCAACCCATTCCAGAACTCTTGCCTGGAAAATCCCATGGACGGAGGACCGTGGTAGGCTACAGTCCAGGGGGTCGCAAAGACTCGGACACGAACGAGCGACAAAATAAATGAGTGACAACGCCGCCGCGATGCACATTTTTTTTTTTTTAAACAACAAAAACATTTGTATTGGGGCATAGCCCATTAACAATGATTAGCAATGTTTGACAGTTACAGGTGAACACGAAGCAGCACTTTTAGAAGTAAATGCAAACTGCGAACATGCTTTTAACTATTGACTTCTCCAGATATATGTACCATACAGTTACAACTTGTGGAACTTTGTCCGGGGTCGTTTAGCTTCTAAAAGGTTAATTTTCGGCCTCTGTAGCACAAAATTAGGGATTCCACATCCCAGCGTCTACACTTCATACCAGAACAGCACTCATCTCTCTACTTCACTTGTGACAACACCACCTTATTCGGTTTTCTCCTGCCGTCCCCATCTTCTCTCGACATTTCCCCATAGTAACTTCTGCCACTAAAGCCTTCCATTCAGCTATGAAACGCGCTCGCCCACCTTCTCCCCATCTTCAGGGAGCTTCTTTCTTTCTTCCACTGCCCACTCTCCTTAGTTCTCTCCGGCTTCCAATACCACCCGCAAGAAACACTGCAGAAACATACTGCACACGCGCATTAAGGTCGTCGTCGCTTTGCATCTCGGGAATGCTTGGCCGGTTTCTATCAGTCTCTGATTCGTGGAGCCTCCCTGCGGTAGTTCTCGCGGTATTTGCTGCCGCCAGTCTGCGGGAGAGGTTGCTGTTTCCTGGCGGTCCTTTCTAGCTCATCTGGTCGCCGCGGCTGTTGTGTTTCCAGTTGCCAGGTCGCGTATCATGACGTCCGCCTTGGAGAACTACATCAACCGTATCCTTCAGCCGGCTGCCGCGGGCATTAGCAAAGGCCTTGGTGAGGCCCACGTCTGCCCGGAGTGGACCAGTGCTGGAAAAGCCAGGGTTCGGGATCGGCGGAAGGTTGGGGCACCGGGCCACTGACGGGCTTGGGGCCCGGGGTGGGGATACAGAGATTAAGGATCTGAGACTCATCAGGCTCACCCCCGGGACTGGAACTCGGAGCTCCTGCGGGCCCAAGGCGTCTTTTAACTTGAGAGAAAAACCGAGCAAAACCGACATGATTATTCCGAACTTTTCCGTGTCTCTAGAAATCAATTATTGATTCACCCTTTCCATTTCCCTCGGGCCTATACGTTCACGTTTGGGAATAAGATAAACAGTTTTACCAGCTGCGGCGGTGGACTCGTAAATCTATGTGTTTGTTTTATTCATAGGCTTTGCTCAGTCTTCGAGGATAGCAAAAACTTTACAGATAATGCAAAAATTGAATATCTGCCCCTTTACCAGTTGAAATCTCAACTTTATTGTTGATGGAATTAAACTAATGCTTGCTGTTGTAATAGTTCGCCTTATGGGGCAAATAATTTTAAAAAGCCCCTGTAATAGTACTGTATGCACCATTTTATTAAAGTCTCGGAACAGAAACATTACGTTGTGCTCTCATGTACAAATTTGGGACAAAAGTGGAATGCTAAAGCTTTTTCTTTTTAAATGATGCAAGCATATTGGTACGTCTGACATTGATTATAGTTTCTTTTGAATTCCAGAAGGCAGGTCCTGGAAGACAGTGTCTTAACGTACATTAAATCATTTGACATGGAGTAGTTTAGCACTGATCCAATTTTCGTTTCAGAGATGAAGAAACAGGATTAAGAAAAGGAAAAATATCTTGCTCAGTTTTCATATTTGCAATATTCCCCCATTAAAAATGAGTACCAAACATCCCAGCTGTTTTAAGATAGAATACACTGATCTCATAAAAAGGAAATTTTTTCTATTTTTCCTTTTTTAGATTGTGTAGTTGTCACAGAGAATTAAGAACATACAGTTTTACGTTGTAAATGTGGCTGTGTTAAATAGTCGTATCTTAATTCTGTCACCTTTTTTCCTAGTAATTTAAACCATTTCCTTACCAGATTTTAAGTTTTCAGTTTGCATTCCCTCAGAAATGCTTTCCTTGATTCAGTTGTCAGGAACTGTTGCTGTCATTACTTCTGATGGGAGAATGATTGTGGTAAGTATTTGGCGTATTCATTCTCTGCTTTCTTTTAGGCTTTCCTGCCTGCAGTGCTCAGTTGTCCCAGACTTTTTTGTGACCTCATGAAGTGTAGCCCGCCAGGCTCCTCTGTCCATGAACTTTTCCAGGCAAGAATACTGGAGTGGGTTGCCATTTCCTACTCCAGAGGATTGTCCCAACTCAGAGATCAAACCCGGATCTCCTGCATCTCTTGCATTGGCAGGTGGATTCTTTACTGTGGTGCCAACTGGGAAGCCCACTCTTGTAGGCTTATTGGTTGTAAATTTTTATGTACAACCTCTGATCTTCAGTGCCTAGGCACCAGAGTACACCTGCATTGCAGTTTTCTTATGATTCAACTCTTTATCTCTTTGATAAATAGCTGCCAATCCGTTTTTGTTTTTTTTTCATTAATGAACATTGACTGTAAGTTACATACAAGGCTTCTTCTGGAAGCTGGGATGAATAACAGAATCTGCCCTCAGAGAACTTCTGGTCTAGTCTGCAGATATCTGTCTATATTTTGTATTTATCTTCCTTCATCTTTTATTTCCTTCCCCATTCAGTGCTCTGACATCTACTACATGAATCATACAATTTTGTTTTTTTAATTGTGTGTGTGTGCTTCATGGAAACTTTTTTTAAAGATTTAGGTACTACCTCTATAAAATGAACATTTAAGACATGTACAGTGTTAATCTTCAGATATTCTTAGGTTGTAGTATCTTGTGCTTCTGTAGAATAAATTATGATGAATATCTAAGTTTATTCATCTCATTTTTCCTTTTATCACTGTATCCCATTTTAATTCCAGGAAAGTCTTGGATTTTATTCCATGATTTTTGGCTGCTTAATTTCATTTATATTCATGATTGTTAACTTTCAAAAAAGTTTTAAGGCTGCTAAACTTTATTGTCTTATATAATTCATAGAATTTGTTCTTCTATCTTCCCACTCTGCAACTGCTGTTTTTGTTTTCTTTTTAATCCTTGGGATTTTTCTCAGTGGGTCCTTAAGTGGCAATTACCAAGTGTCAGACTTTGCCATTTATTAAACATATGTCATGTACCACGCATGTCACATGTGTTATATCACTTAATACTAGTACAACTCTGTGAAGAAGAATTAGCCCTGCATTCTAAGCTAAGTACCTGGATCAGAAAAAGAGTCACTTTCCCAGAGTCATATGAATGTATGTGGCAGAACCAAACTGGGATTTAAACTGGATTTGACTCCAAAGCCTAAGGCTAGTGGTCTTGCTTCCTTCTTAATCAATAGAGCTGTCATGGTTTTGTTTATTTTTTTAAGGTACCTCACATTGTATTTTGTCAAATTAAGAGAGTTTGAAATATGTTAATCTCATCTTTGAGAAGCCTATCGCTATTAAGAAATATTTGTAAATAGGTTTTTAGTTTGTGGAATTCTCTAGTTAAAAATTTTTTTTTTTACAGGATAGATGATAAATTGGAAACTTGTTTTAACTTTGTAGAAAGAAAGCCATTTAAAAAGAACATTTTGAGAACTAAGGTTCAGCAGTTCTGTATTCCTTTGACACATTGTTCACTTAATAGAATTTGTTGAGTTGCTAAGTTATGTCCGACTCTTTGTGACCCCATGGACTGTAGCCCACCAGGCTCCTCTGTCCATGGGATTTCCCAGGCAAGAATACTGGAGTGAGCTGCCATTTCCTTCTCCAGGGGATCTCCCCAACCCAGGAATTGAACCCACATATACTGCATTGGCAGGCAAATTCTTTGATGCTGAGCCACCGGGATAGCCCACTTGATAGAACGTGTGTGTCTACTCAGTTGTGTCCAATTCTTTGCAACCTCGTGGATTGTAGTCTACCAGATTCCTCTGTCCATTGAAACTTGATTAAATAGTTACTTGTAAGATGAAGCCAAGAAGCTATGTATGAGTGTGGTAACAACTATTTGCTAACTAGTTTAGTATAGTAAATACTCCACATTTTGCTTCTTTTCCAAATTTTAAGTTAACATTTTCTCTTTATCTTGGTCTAATTTTACATATTTTGAGTTTTAAAACATGAAACTGTAATAAGAGATTTAACCAACCAAAGCCATCAGTATAAGTTGATGTTCTTCAGAAACTGAAATAGCATGAGATACTATGTTGTAATATGCCCATGTCTTCCTTTATTAGGAGCCATGATTCTTCTGTAAAACTCTGAATATTTCCTTCAAGTTGTAGAACTTTCCAGTTGTTGTGATCATATTTGTGTCTACTGTTATTGTGTTATTAGGGGGATTAAATAAGTAAATCCATATGCAGCCCATAGAACACTTTGGCAAGTACTAAGTTCTCATCTAGCCTTAGCTATTACTACTACCACTTGAAGCTTGTGTATGTTTATGGGATTGATTTGAATCTCTGAAAAGTGGTAAATTATATTTGTTTGTTCATAGTAGTGTAACGTAGAAGTTCAGTGGTCTGGCTTTGAAGCTAGCCTTTCATGGTTTGGATTCTAGCTCTGCTAATACATATAATATCTACTACAAAGGGTAGAGATTGGTTGAGATAATGTGTGTAGCATGTTTACTGGCATGTAACATGTGTAATACTGTTACATTACTATAGCTGTTGTGTATAGGAGTATTTCCCTTAAGTTTTCCTTGTTTTAGTTTGTATCTTTAGAATATTCGCTTCTGGACAGCCTGAAGTTTTATACTACTTCCTTGGAAGTAAACTAGTACATGGGGTCCTTTGTAATTCTCAACAGCTCTGAGCACTAGCAGAAGCTTGGTGCCCCCCTCCCCCTTAAAAAACCAAGAGGTAAGTTTTGTGCCAAGAGTACTCTTGGTCATAAAGAGATATTTTATAGTAAACTTGTATGTATATTTAAAATAGGTCCTCCTATTGGAATACCTGGCAGCTAAAATGGTGTGGTTGAATTTACACATTCAGATAATTTGTCTTTTTTCTCTTGAATATTTTCTTTACAGGGAACACTGAAAGGTTTTGACCAGACCATTAATTTGATACTGGATGAAAGCCATGAACGAGTGTTCAGCTCTTCACAGGGAGTAGAACAAGTGGTACTAGGGTTATACATCGTAAGAGGCGACAATGTGTAAGTAAAATGTCTTTTTTAAGGCAAGTAGCTCAGACTGTAAAAGCATCTACCTGCAATGCAGGAAACCTGGGTTCAGTCCCAGAGTCAGGAAGATCCCCTTGAGAAGGAAATGGGAACCCACTCCAGTATTCTTGCCTGGAGAATTCCATGGATAGAGGAGCCGTGGGCTATAGCCCATGGGGTCGCAAAGAACTGGACACGACTGAGAGACTAACACACAGCAATATACAATAGATGCACTGCTTTGCTGTATGGAGAAGAGGTTTCTATCTACTGAGATTTGTCCATATTTCTCATAGTTAAATAGCCTGAATAGGGTCCAGAAAGAGCCCTGCCTTAACACTGGATACTTCACTGGAGGAGGTTCTTAAAATGTTTTTCCAAAATATCCCTAATTTCAGAGGAACATAAATACACCTCTGGGCTAGAGTTTGAAAATGTCTTTGAAATCTCTTGTGTGAACAGTTTTAAATAATGCTTTATAACATAGCTGAATTTATCCATTTTTTCTTTTAATTGTTAGTGTAATTGGCACACTTAAGCTGTCCCATGTTTATGTCGTGGCCTCTGTTAACTTGTGACACTGATATGGCAGTTTGAGAAGATATATTTTAGTGGTGACAGTATAAGAAAAGTGCAACAGTGTAGAGCAATACTGTCCAGTACAGTTTTAGGGGATGATGGAATGTTACATATCTGTTGTATATCTGCATTGTCCACTGTAGTAGGTACTAACCAAGTGTGTGGCCACTGGGTACTTGAAAAGTAGCTGGTGTGACTGAAGAAATGAATTTTAGGTTTTACTTAATTGTACTTAATTTTAATAGTCACATGTGGCTAGAAGCTGCTGCTGTATTTGTACAGTTATAGAGACTGGAAGATTGTTGAATCACTTTACTAGTGAGTACTGTTTAAAATTAAAACGGCTGGAAGGCAGCGAAAGATATATTAGTATCTCAGATTACTTTGTTGGACAAGTAGAATTATGGAAGAAAATCACCTTTAGATGGATAAATTATTTGATCTTTAATCAAAACCAGAGGTTTATAAAATAATCCTATAGAGATAATATTTAGGTGAAGTGAGCTGTAAAGAATGGCAGGTAGAGCCCGGGTCTCCTGACCAGAACACACTGATTGTACTGGGACTCTGCATAATAATTGAGTTTAAGATGATTTCTCTTATTTTAATTTAAAAAAAATTTCTTTTTGAAGTTCATTTTTAAAAAATTTAAAACATTGTTGTAGACCCAGTGATATGCTAGAGCCATCTTATATTGCTCACCAAAGCAGATTTTTATATTTTGGAAAATTTTGCAAGCTGATTGATTGACATCTTGTTGGTAGCTTAAAATTGGTTGTAGTAGGATTATTTTGCACTATGGCTATCAGTCAACACTGCGAATCAGCCTACCCCTTTTCCTTGGAGAACTGGTTTTAAAACATTTTTCAGCACTGTACTCTCCATAAGGATTTTAAATGACACTAGATTTTTAAAGATGGAACTGAGGTCTTGATTTGTTTCATATTGAGGAAACTGAACATATTCTTCTACAGTTTGGTATTTCTCATTTATTAAAGAACTGAAGACTTTATATAGTTTCAAGCAAAATCAGGCAAATTCTGTGTAACATATTTATCTGTAGAACTTACTTTCAGGAAAGCCAGACAAATTTGAACAACCAGTCTCTTATGGAATAATGTTTCAAACATGTCCCCTGGTCTGAATGTAACAATACCTATATCCAGCTAGAGATATTGGTTACCTAGCATGGCATTATGAAATTAATGTTATACGTATTACGTTAGTGTTGAATCAAGGAAAAAATTTGCTGACTTTTAACCCTAGTCAGTCACAAGTCATTCATATCAAAAATTATTTGTTAGATACCTAAATATCTGTTTTGTCATCTTTGTGTGCAAGAATTGCACTTCTTTTTATTGTTGGGTTTACACTGAGTAGATTGAGAAACCATGGAAGGGAAACTAATAGATATTATATTGATGGATTTAGTTCATTGAAGTTACTCAAATAATAGACACTTTTATTTGCTTATTTAGTAGTGATTTAGATTTTTGATCCTCCCCCAACCCCACCGCACCTCACCCATTCCCAGAATAGTCCTTCAGTTCAGTTCAGTCACTCAGTCGTGTCTGACTCTTTGCGACTGCGTGAACTGCAGCATGCCAGGCTTCCCTGTCCATCACCAACTCCTGGAGCTTGCTCAAACTCATGTCCATCGAGTCGTTGATGCCATCTAGCCATCTCATCCTCTGTCATCCCCTTCTCCAATAGTCCCTGGATTCAGTGAAAATCAGGATTGAAACTCTGGGGTTTTATACCATTATCTATCCCATATGTGGTTTTTTTTTTCCTTTAAAGACTTGTGACTTTCCTTTAAAGACCAGTCACACTGTGCAGTTCATCCTTTAATCTTCATTCCTGTAACAGTGTTGCCTTCAATTTGAGTTTTGTGACTTAAATATGAAAATGTTTTTTCACTTAACTAGTAGTTCTCTTTATTATCTCCTCTCAGTTTGTCAGAAATGAGATTGTTCTGATTTTTTTTTTTTCCTTAACAGTGCAGTCATTGGAGAAATTGATGAAGAGACAGATTCTGCACTTGATTTGGGGAATATTCGAGCAGAACCTTTGAACTCTGTAGCACATTGAGGAAAAACTACATATTTCAGACAGCTGTAAATCTTTGTACAGAAACTGATTATTCTGAGATTGATGGTCAGAATTTTTAGGAATGTGTAATTGTGGATTTTGACTCCATGTTGATTCATTGTAATATGATATGTAAATTAAAATATTTCTACATTTTCTTGAAAAAAACTTTTTTTTGGCCTAAATAATACACTTGGTAGCTTGGTTTTTATTTTTTTATTAAATATTAATAGTAAAGAAATCTAATGATTATTTTGAGAACTTTTAGAAAAGATATTCTACTATTTTAATATTTATGGAAAATTAGTTGAAAAGAGAAATTCATGTACTATATAAATTAAACATACAAATCAATAGTGAAGGGTACATATTTTTTTCCCTGTTTTTTTAAGTCATGGAAAGGTAAATCTTGTCTTGTGCAGCTATCTGAACCATCCCTATTTATCACACTGCCCTGCTGGTTGCTCTGTAGCACTTTAGAAATGTGGATAAAAGTGTATTTGATTGAGAAAAGGAAAAATGCTAACACAGTTGTGTATATTACCTGACAAAAATTTATTCCATATAGTCTTAAAAACCATCTTACCTTTTGAGAATTGGGGAATTTCTAGTATTAAAGGAAATTTTTTGTTATTTATAAATGTGAGTAAATACATTTTGAGGCAGTGCTTGCTATTATTATCAACAGCTTTTCATGACTCCCTAGTTCCGTAAACCTATTTAAAAAAGATGTAAACATGTTTTCTCCAAGCTTGTCAGGCCTATTCTTTGGTTGATTCTTGGAGTGAGTCAATTAAATTGATAAATGTTCCTTCTTTGCTCAACTGGTTGTGTATACTTTTTAAAGGATCCCTAGAAACAGAGCTATAAGTGGTGTTTAGATACCTAGGCTAGTCTGCAAAAATTCTCAAGACATATGTAGGCCAAAGTGCATAACTTTGTGGTAAGAATAGAAAAGTATTTATTTTCTTGTAATTCAAAATTTCAGTAGTTTCTTTTTAATGAAAGTATTTAAAGTAGAAGTTGCCAAGCCTTTTTTGTTAAGATGCAGGTAATATTTTAAGCTTTGAGGGCCATATGGTCTCTGTCACAGTTACTTAAGTTTGTTGTTACAGCATGAAGATAGCCAAAGATAATACATAATAGATGATAGTTGTAGCTGTGTTCCAATGTTTCAACAGAACTTTATTTACGATAACAGGTGGCAAGCTGGATTTGGCCTGTAGGCCACAGTTATTGACCCTTGGCTCAAAGTGAAAAATACAGGCTCAATAGGAAGAGATGGTGACTGATTTGTATAAATTCTGGAAAGGGTTTCTGGAATGGATCCTTTCAGAGTTCAGAGGTGGATTTTATTGTATTTATTTAGTAATATTGAAATCCCTACTTATTAAATATGGTAGTTCTTTTGGTTCACAAATAAAACATTTTCCAGAGGAAAATATCTTCACATTTTCACAAAACCAAGACCTGTAAGGAGAGAACTGTTAGATAGTTTTCTCCCTTGGTCATGAAGCACCAATACCCAGAATAACTTGGTTGATGTTCTGATGTTCAGGGCTGTCTCTGGGAGGATTAGAGGAAGGTTAGGTAGTATTGGCTATCCATAGATATTTGGCTTTTGTAGTATAAGGTTTTATAATCAATTTAGTTATAAAATGAAAACAATGCAAAGTGGGTAAAGCAAATAGGCCACTTTAATTAGGGATTGTAAACCAGATGTTCTGTTTAAATATATAACGTATTTTAAATTGGTCAACTAATTCCAAAAGGAAGGAATACAGCTCATTCAATTGCTAAGTAAAATGTATTCTAAGTATAAATAATGTCCAGAATCTGATGCTTTCTCCACAAACTTGACCTAACACAAATAACACACATAATCCCTTTCCCTCATAGTAACAATTTTCCTCTATATGATGTGTCCTGGGGGTAGCAGGGGATAAGATGGTTAGATAGCATTACCGACTCAACATGAATTTGAGCAAACTCTGGGAGATAGTGAAGGATAGAGGAGTCTGGTGTGCTGCAGTCTATGGGGTCACAAAGAGTCGGACACAGTGACTGAACAACAACAACCTTTTGAAATCTAAAATGCCTCATAAAGATGTATTTTCCTAATTGATGCCAGAATAATCATTCCCAAAATATAAATTGAATGTCTTTATTAATGCTTGGTAGGGGAGGTGAATGAAAATACAAAAGTGAAGTGAAGTCGCTCAGTCGTGTCCGACTCTTTGCGACCCCATGGACTATAGCCTATCAGGCTCCTCCGTCCATGGGATTTTCCAGGCAAGAGTGCTGGAGTGGATTGCCATTTCCTTCTCCAGGGGATCTTTCCAACCCAGGAATCGAACCTGGGTCTCCCACATTGCAGGCAGACGCTTTACCGTCTGAGCCACCAGGGAAGCCCAAAACACAAAAACACAAAAGGGTACACGTAATTCTTCATTCCTGGGTGCACATGGTGGGCCTTTTATGCTCAACAAATTCAAGTTGGATTTCATATTGCATGAACATTGTAAGGGAGCCACAATTATGAGTGCCAACTTGATTAATATGTGGTGTCAAGTCTTATATTCATAAATAGGACTTTATAATTTCTTTATAAAAAGGCTGAAATCAATTTAACCTGCAATTGTCTCTGTGCTTTGACTCAGACTAAGTTGAACTTAATAATGAAACAAGGAAATTCCGGGCAAGATATTTTCACTGAAGTTTTTTGTAAAGGGCAATTAACTGCAAAAAGAACTTGTTTTTTAACTGAAAAGATACCAACAGTTTAAAGTATAAAGGTAATCTTATTAATACTTGCTTTACTTAAACATGTATTTAGCACCTTTATAAAATTCTGGATTTTTAATGTGAAGTAGAAGTATGACAAAAACAGCTAATAAGTAGTATTCATTACACAAATGTAGGCTGTCTTTGTCAACACTTTTCTCAGATGTGTAACATGGAAGGTTTACCATGTAGATGAGAGAGTATAGTGTCCCTTTATAATGTGAATGTACTTGTAGTCACAGTTAAGAAGCAATCTGTAACTGGCAATATAGTGTATTCTGGGCCTTCACTTTTGAAATTAGTAGGGAGCATTTACTGAGTGCATAGCATGGACTAGGCATGATACCAAGTATTTACATTACAGATCATTTTACATGTGGGGAAACAGACTCAACAGGGTTAAGTGTGTGAGGTCATACTTGTAATAGGCTTTTAATTGAAGCAGGTTTTTTGTATTCCTTATATACCCTCTCAGCAGCAAGTATAATCCCGAAGTCTCTGCTGTCTAGTATCTCTCAGAAGCCTGGAGGAAACAGAAATATTTCCTGGAGGAAATAGAACTAAGGCAGTTCCCAAGGCTGCGTGTGCACCATTTTCATTTGGTTACATGGGATGCTTTAAGTAATCTTGGGCCCTACTCTTGCTGATTGTGGCTCAGTAGATCTGAAATGGGGCAAAAAGGAATACTAAAAAGCTAAATCATGAAATTGTGGTGGAATTAAAAGACCTAGCACTTGTCATATGCCAGATGAATCCCCAGTTATACCTCAGAACCCTTACCTTGAAGACAGTGATAATACCTATCTTCCAGGATTGTGACAAGTGAAATTAGACTGCATTTAAAACACTTGGTATGATTTGCTAGCTATAACAGTACCCTATTCCAGGTATCCAAAGACCAATGTGGAAAAGTTATAAACATGGGTCACATCACCTTAGTTTTTCAGAGTCCCACTGGCTATCATATCTCTAAAAGAGATATCTCAGTATATAAATTAGGATTTCAGGTTTAATAATAATAATGTATAATAAATTTACATTATTTTAACACATATACAGGAAGATTGATTTGTTTTATGAGGAGCCCTATGCCAAAGAAAACCTTTTCCATTTAATTGCATTTTTTGTTTGTTTTTCAAGCCATTTAAAAAGCTATCCATTGATCTTTTATAATAGAATGTTGTAGCGTGACTTAACAGCCTTGAAAATTTAACAGAGGTTAAAGTAAGACAATATAGACATTACTCCCAAAGTAGAAGCATACGAAAATACAGAACACAATATTAAATGTATATTTAGGTAAGAAAAAGACTTTTTAAATACTCCAATATTAGAGCAATATCAGTACACCTAAAAGGCACAAGAATTATTTGTTAAGTTAGCGAATGAAAACTATGTTTTTCTTAGGAAAGGATTTTTGAAAAACCACAGAAATTATGAGTACCTTGTTGACTAAAACTACATCTATTCCATGCTTCTATTTTTGACATCTAATAAAATGCCTCATTTATGTAAGGGCATTTTATAAATTTATAAATTTTTAACTACTAATTTAACCTAATGGTGGCCTCAGGTCATGCTTTACACAAGTTACCACCTTTAAGGGGAACCGTTTTCATTGTAGCATTTTTGCTTTTGTGACATATTTTTCTACTTCTATCAAAACTCTGAATTAGGTCCAGAGATGGGCTATTTGTAAACTATTATACAAACATAACTCCTCTGCTTGATGGCAGTTAAGTATCTTGTTCTAACAAAATCAGTAAACATTGTGGACTGGATCAGACACGACTGAGTGACTAAACCACCACCACGGACCGGATGGTGTGTCCCTCCAAAATTCATGTGTTGAAACCCTAATTTCAATGTGATGGTATTTGGAGGTGGGAACTTTGGGAAGTAATTAAATCATAGGAGTCCTCATGAATGGGTTTAGTGCTCTTATATGAAAAGGCCAGAGATAGCTTCCTCTTTCAGCCACATACGGACACAGCAAGTAAACCAGAAAGGGCTCTCACCAAGAACTCGCTCATGCAGATGCTCTGATCTTAGACTTCCAGTCTCTGGAATTGTTCTAACAAATGTTTATTGTTTGAGCTACCTAGTCTATAGTAATTTGTTACAGCAGTCTAAACTGATTAAGTAAATCATGATGATTAGCCAACAAACAGAAGAAAAGTATTTTCTTCTAAGAGGAGCAAAACATTCTCTTCAAATTATGAAAGAAAGATCGATAATAGATTAATATAACCACATATAAAATAACTTGTGATTCTCAAAAAAGAATTGCTTTAATAACATCTATACTGATTTGCAAAAGTAAATTGAAATGTAATATTAGTATACACCATCTAAACCTGACATTTCTTTTGCAGTTCATATAATTTTGTTTAAAGTCCCAGTTTAAAGAGACAGGTGTATTTTTTTTACAAATAAATGACTCTGTAAATTTTTATAAATGATTATCATATAATAATCATTTATTAGAAATAATGTTATAAAAATAATGAACTTATTTTATAATAAATCCAAATTGTAATTATAGAGAAACAAATGACATACTTCTAGTTTGTACAAAGGTACCATATGGGTTTAATGAACTTAGTGAACTTTTGAAACTAAATATAAATCTCTCTTCAGACATTATTATTTCAGAATTTCAGTTACCTTCTTAAAGAATCACAAATTGTAGAATTTCAAGAAAGAAATGCTAATGACAAAATTTATATATTGATCTTTAAACAGCTCTTTTGTTATCAAAACTTTCATAAGCCCACTCTCTGTATCTTTGGCAGGACCACCAACAGAAAATCCACTATGAAAAGTCTTAACTTGATAGGTACATTTGAGATCAAGGATATTTGGATGTCTTTTATTATTTTTCCTAAGAAATTACATGGGGGTTGTTATATAGAAAAAATGATAAATAACATTGCTATTTTAATACTGATATAGGTACCAACCATGTTACATAATACTCATGTGTCTGATAATAGAAGAGACAGCAGCTCATAACCTATTGATAAAAATTATATAAAATTAGCATACAATTATTCATATCCTTCAAATTTCTGAGCTCTATTAGCTTTATCTTAACATTTAAGGGAAAAATTGTTCTCAAGTCATTCTGAATTGAAGGGGACACAGCTCATTAAATTAACCAGAGATAGCATGATATGAGAAGTGTCCTGAAGCTTATCAGTTCCTGTCCCAGTTCTAACACAAAGCTTTTTTCCTTGGTCACGTAATGAAAATGAGAGAGATGATGTTGGCCTGGACTACAGTGATGGCCATGGTCAAATTCTGTATGTATTTGGAAGCACTTCATACAGTTTTTGCTAACTGATCATATGTGGCCTTTGAAAAAGAAGGAAGTCAAGGATGACAGTAAAACTTTTGACCTGAGCAACATGAAGAATGGAATTACCTGCCCTTAAGTAAGAAAGACAGTGACAGATTGGAATGTCAGGAGAGCACTTGAAAAATGTTAAGTTTGAGATGCCTATAGAAGCTATAGACAACTGGATATATCAGTTTGGAGTTTAGCAGAGGGAACCAGACTAGAACTCCCAAATTTGGCATTGACTGTCTAGATATGTTAAAGTTTTGGAACTGAATGAGATCAACCCAGAAGGGGATATAGATGGTGGAAGAAATCAAATGGATTCTGGACATATTGTGTAGTTAGACTTGACAGACTTTGCTGTTAGTTAAATGTAGGTGTAAAAGGTAAGATTCAAGAATGGCTCCAAGGGTTTGGAGGGAAAAAAATGAAGCTATGGATTGACTGATCCTGAGACTCTCCATTATTGGAGATAAAGAGGAATCAGGGAACTAAACAGTAGGACTTGTTAGAAAGGAAGGAATGAAACCAGAAATGGAAAATGTCTTGGAAACCAAGTGAAGTGTGTTTTGAAGAATAAGCAATGAATTGACTTGGATTTACATGAAAAGTGAGAAATGACCCTTGGGTTTCATGTGATGGAGATCACAGTCAATCATATTTAAAGTAGTGCAGATTGAGCAAAATTGGAAAACAGGGTAACTATGGCAGTTGCTTTCAAGTGAGAACAGAGGAAGAAAAATTACAGAGATTACAAGATTATAGATGATTCTAAGGCTTTTGCTGTAAATGAGAGAAATGAGGCAATGATTGCAGGGGGAGGTATGGTCAGTTTTTTGTTTTCAGGATGGATACTAGCACGTATTTATGTCAATAATGTCATCAGAGAGAGAAACTAAAGACATGAGAAAGCAGGGGAAAGATTGATGAAGCAATACAGAAGATGGGGTTCTAGAAAATAAGAGAAGTGCTGGCCTTTGCTAGAAACATGGACATATTAGCATATGAATAGAAGAGAAGGTAAAATATTTTTTTGGCAAGGTGTAGATAAGTGGATGGGCTTCCCAGGTGACTCAGTGGGATAAGAATCTGCCTGCCAATGCAGGAACCCCAGGAGACATGGGTTTGATCCCTGAGTCAGGAATATCCCCTAGAGTAGGAAATGGCAACCCACTCTAGTATTTTTGCCAGGATAATTCCATGGACAAAAGAGCCTGGCGGACCACAGTTCACAGCATCACAAAGAGTCAGACACGACTGAGCAACACAGCACAGTGGAGAGATGTCCTGGTAGCCGATAGAATTGCTTTTCTGATTCTTTTCTCAGTGAATCAAAAGCCAGGTCATCAATCAAGAAGTTTGAAGACAGAGAAGATATGAAATATTCAAGGAAAGTGTAAGTATGAATGGATGAGGGAAATACCTAAGAATTGCTGGGAAGTATAATCCATTTTGGAGAAGTCAATGGCAACCCACTCCAGTACTGTTGCATGGAAAATCCCATGGATAGAGGAGCCTGGTAGGCTGCAGTCCATGGGGTCGCTAAGATTCAGGCACGACTGAGCGACTTCACTTTCACCTTCCACTTTCATGCACTGGAGAAGGAAATGGCAACCCACTCCAGTGTTCTTGCCTGGAGAATCCCATGGACGGAGAAGCCTGTTAGGCTGCAGTCCATGGGGTCGCACAGAGTCGGACACGACTGAAGCGACTTAGCAGCAGCAGCAGCAGCAGCATAATCCATTTCAAGTGAAATCCATTTCAGGGTTTTCATGAACTGAAAATGAGAAAAGACATCACAACTGTGTATTTTCCTTTAGTCACATCCAGTGACTCAGGGCTAGACAAATTTAGATAAGAATTTTACTATTTATTTATGTGTGTATTTATGTATTTATTTGACATTAAATTTATGTATTTATGTATTTATTTATTGTTGCAGCATGTGGGATCTTTAGTTGCAGCATGCAGGATTTAATTACATGACCAGGTGTCCAGCCTCAGCTCCTTTCATTGGGAATACAGAGTCTTAGCCACTGGACCACCAAGGAGGTCCCTAGATGGGAGTTTTAAATGTAACTAGGTCTATGATTCGGAGAAGGCAATGGCACCCCACTCCAGTACTCTTGCCTGGAAAATCCCATGGACAAAAGAGCCTGGTAGGCTGCAATCCATGGGGTCTCTAGGAGTTGGAAACGACTGAGCGACTTCACTTTCACTTTTCACTTTTATGCATTGGAGAAGGAAATGGCAACTCACTCCAGTGTTCTTGCCTGGAGAATCCCAGGGACGGGGGAGCCTGGTGGGCTGCCGTCTATGGGGTTGCACAGAGTCGGACACGACTGAAGCGACTTAGCAGCAGCAGCAGCAGCAGCAGCAGCAGGTCTATGATTTAGGCAGACAAGTAAGAAAAGGAATAGGGGCAAACTTATTGTAGGTGTATGCATGGGAGTGATAATCATTAACTGTGGAATTTAATCTAGTTATGTAGGGAAGTGAGAACACAGAGTGGGGTGGTCAAGGTCACTGAAAGGTGGCAGAATTAATGGGACTGTGGGTGTAAAGAATTAGAAGGATTTTTGGAGTTTTGTGATGAGTGAGTTGAAATGAGAGGTGGTGTTCAAAAGTATGTTTGAAATTGATATTAGGAAGGGATTTCAGTTATTATTAAAGGCTAGTTGTATCATGTGAATCATGTTGGTGAGAGGCAGGGTGTAGGCTGGAGGCAAGGTTTCTGGAGGAGGTTCATCTCCACCAGGAAGAAAGTAAATCTTGGTTTGTAAGAGTTCAAGCCATAAGGGTCTATCTTTCAAGGAAAAGGGATTATTTGTAAGGAAGTTGGTAGATTTCTACCCAAAGGCTCTCGATCTAATAGGAAGACTGAGAGTGTTTCAGTTAATCTAAGATCTTGGGGGAAGAATCTGGATTTGGGGAACACTGGGTGCCAAGGCCCTGCGTGTTGCTAGGCAACTGAGAAAAGCTGCCCAGCCTAGTTCTGGTCTTTGGTGCACTTCCTGCCTATGACACACTTCGGAGCTCTGGTCGCTTTGACTCCAGCGTTGTGGGGGAGGATCTGGCCAGAGGGGTCTGCAAGCCAGAGGCTCAGGGCCCAGAGGTAGGTGGGGAAGTTAGGAGTTCCAGGACTTCCTGGTCCCACTGAAGGGCTGCCTCCGGCACCGCCATGAAGAAGCTTTTTACCTTACCAAGAAGTAAGGATGAGCCCCGCTGTTCCTGCTCACCCCTGCTTGTAGGCAGATGGGCCAGTATTGGTCTCCTTGCCCAATCAGGCTACATCCTTCGAGATAAGAATTTAAAGAAACTTCACAGAGCTGCCTCAGTTGGGGATTTAGAGAAGGTAAAGGAGTGTCTTCAGCTCAAGGAGCATGATGTGAACATGCAGGACAGAGAACTCAGGTGATCAGAGTGACTGAAGGGCAGCACGGTGGGGAAGCTGGGGCCACTGGGTCCTCTAACCAGAATCATGACTTGTCTGGGCCCCCCAGTGCTTGTCACTCCATGTTTCCCACAGCAGAGAGGTCTGGTAACCATTGGCAAAGGGTCACACCCCCAACTTTCAGCTTCTTCTCTTTAGAAAGGCTCTTCTGGATATCTGAGGGCATTTGCTTTAATCTCCACTGCTTACTCCACCCTCTCTCTGACCTACAGTTTGTCCCTGTGGCACATCTTGTCCCTAGCCACTAAGATTTTCCATGTTCCTAATGTACTAATAGAAAAAGAGTAGAGGCAATGTTTCAGAAGAGTAGTTGTTAAGATTTTAAGACTCTGAAAGAGCAAAACTTTTTAATGTAGATATCCTATGAAAAAACTTTTTTTTTTGAGTTATAGAGGATCTTCAAAAAGCTCATCAGCAACCACTTACTGCAAAAACAAAACTAATTTTATAAAGAAATGAAGAAGTTATGTATTTGACATTAATAACAGAAAATGTGTTCTATATGTGCCACCCTTAAATCTTGTGGGGAGTTTTCAGGTCATTGAGTGTGTAAAATGTCATGTTTCATCACTATGGTTAGAGGATTTGTGTTAACTTATGGATAGGTTTACCTCCTCTTTTAATAAAATCAGAGTTATCTAATTTATCTGACTTTTATCCTGTACCACTGCTTTGAATTTCTTTACAAGGTCATGAATAACCTCAGCATGACTTTATTCAGTGGTCAGTTCTCAGTCTTACCTGGTAGGCATCTCAGCCAAGTCTCTTATTTCCTTATCAATAGTATTTGAAATACTGTATTGTCTTGCAGGACAACTGGTTCACCTGGCATTTGTCCTACTTTTGTGTTCAGTTCTTTTTAGACTCTTTTGCTGGTTTTGTTCATCTTCCTGACTGGTAAATATTTGAAGCCTCAGACCTTGAAATGATTCTCTTTCTCTTAATCCTCACTTGACTGGTGAAGAGAGATCATCTGTATCTGATTTCATGCTTCCCAACTTTTTATCTCCAGCTGGGTGTCTCCCTGAACCCTAGACTCAAATATACAAATGCCTACACTATCACTTGGATATCTAATAGACTGTGGTATGTTTGTAAATGTTAAATAACAGGCTTTTGAGTCGGGGTAGGGGTGAGGAGAAGGGAAGAGAAGCCCTGATTTCAAGCTACAAATGTGATATCAATTGGCTTGAGTAATTCCTGAGAATTTAACAATCAGCTTGTGAGAGCCACTAGCTCCACTCCATCACTGCTTTGGGATCTCACATATCCCCATACTGCACTCCTGTTACTTCTCAGATCTGCTCTTCTCTTCCTATAAATGCCAAATCCTTTCTTTCAGTTGTTTAGACCAGAACCCCTAGAGTCATTCTTGACTAATCTCATTCTTTCACATCC
Source organism: Bison bison bison (assembly GCF_000754665.1). Lineage (NCBI taxonomy): Eukaryota > Metazoa > Chordata > Mammalia > Artiodactyla > Bovidae > Bison > Bison bison. The sequence goes on from NW_011494728.1 coordinate 87,221, forward strand.
TCCATTTCTTTCGACAGGAAATCTTGGTTTTACCCTCAAAATAGATCTAAAATCTAGCCATTTCTTGCCAGCTTCACAGTTACCACCCTAATCAAAGCCACCATCATACTTCACCGCAGTGGCCTCCCAGGTAGTCTTCTGTCTTCTAACATTTCCAGTTTATTCTCCACACATTAGCCAGAATGATCCTCTAAAGTGTAAGTGAAGTGATGCTTTCCTTGCCTAAACAACATCCACTGGCTTTTCTTCTCATTAGGGGTAAAAGCCAAAGTCCTTCCCAGGCTCATAAGCCCTACACAACATTCACCCCCACTTCTTGGTATCTCTCTGATCTTGCCTCCCACAACTCTCCCTTTCATTCATCTCCAGTTCCCCCTTGCCTTTTTAGTGTTCCACAGAAATGCCAGACATGTAGTTAGAGCCTTTGGTTCCTTTATCTGGGGTACTTTTCCCTCCCAGATAGTCACATGGCTTGGTCTCACTTCCTTCAGGTTTGTCACCATATCAATGAAGGCTTCCCTGGCTACACTACCTGCAATTGAATGCCCTCTCCATGCTGACATTTTCTGTTCCTCTTCCCTGCCTGATTTTTCCCTTTAGCACTTAATACTGTCTGTTGTACCTTGTATTTTTTTTTGTTGACCTCTTCCACTAGCCAGGTATGATTCATAAGGTCAGGTATTTTTGTTTTGTTTGCTGCTGTGTCTTTATCAGCTACAACCTTGCCTAAGCCATAGTAAGTATTTAATAAATATTTTTGATGAATGAATACATACATATATATATATATATCTATGCAGATAAATATAATTTAAAGATATTACTCAGCAATAAAATGATATTGATATAAGAAATGAAATTACTGATACATGCAGCAACATGGATGAATCTCAAAAGTGTCATGCTAAGTCAAAGAGATCAGATAATAAAGACTATATATCAAGTGACTCCTTTTCTATGAAATTCTCAAAAGGCAAAAGTATAGCCAAGGAAAGCAAATCAGTAGTTACCAGGTGCTTCATACAGGGACTGGAGGAACGAGATTGATTATAAAGGGATATGAGTGATAGAAATGTTCTTTATCATGTTTATAGTGGCAGTTATATGACTATATATTGGTCAAAACTCATAAAATTGTACATTTAAACTTTTTGTATATTATACCTGAATAATGCTGAAAAAAGTCTCAAACTAAATATTCTATTTGAATATTTGTGTGTGTGTAGAAAGACTGAGAATGGGATAAAGTATGAGTGGATACATACTAAACTTAAAATCACTATTTCTGAAGAGTAGATGAGATTTGGATAGGGGAAGTAGAGAGAGTAAGAATGGTTATGGGAGACATGCCTTGTGCTGTTTAATTTTTTAAAGTGATTTATAGTTATTTATATAATGCTGCATTAACTCATTTTAGAAGCATGCTAAAGGTCTCTGATGCCTCATGTAGGTATATGTACGTATAAATAATGGCCTTAGGAAGTAATATTCTATATATGTTTTCTCGTAAACATAATGATACTAAAAGTGGAAGTTTCTGGTTAGGAGAGAACAAGAGAAACACCATGACAGTTAATGAGCAGGTTGTTCTGAAGGCCATAGTAACCCAGTAGGAAGAACTTTGTTTTGGGAAAAAAATTCTGAATGTGCAGCCTGTCCTGCATTTGTATGACCTTGACCCTAAATCTCATCTTGTCAAATCAGAATTATTACTAGATAAGTGTTTTTTAAACCAAGATCTGCAAGCCTTGTTGCAAACTATTTATTAAACCAGAAGAGCTCCTTATGAATGTCCTTTGTTTATTTGGCTTATATTTATGTTTTAATTTTAAAAGCAATGTACCTAATAAGTATAAAAATGAATGGAAGATGTCTAATATCTCTCCCAGCAATAAAATTAAATTACCTTCTGTGTTTTTGTTTTTTTTTTAAAGTCCCTCAGATCTGTAGATAGCCTGGTCAGTGAAGGCTCAATTCCAAATGAACACTTTCTACCATACTACTCAAACCCAGATTAGATCTAAAGTGCTGGTTTACAGTTGAAAGTAGTGATCTAGTGTGAGGTAGCTTCCTTGGTTACTTCTTCACTCACCCTGAATTCTAAGTTATCATCAAGAGCCCAAGTCAGTTGATAAGGGGGGTGTTCTCACGATGACCTAATTTAAGACAGCAGCTGTATTCTGGTCTTGCACCCTGTGCAGCAGGTAGCACTTCTCTTCAGTTTCTGGAATAGTGACTCTTCATACCCATCTGAGTCACTCCTTTTGCTAAAGTTCAGTTAAAGATTTCTGGGATCTGATAATTCTTCATTTGGCCACAATCTCTGCTGACAGTTCTTTCACTGGTATATGAGAGAGTGAGAGACTGGGAGGAAACAAAACTTGAATCAAATAGTAGGATACCAGCTTACCTAAAACCGTAGAAACCAGCACTAGGCCTTGCAGGGATTTAAATTTCTTGTAAGTACCATAAGTTAAAAGGTAACAATATAAATCGGAGTCTTCACTTTGCAATATGGTACACTAATAAGAGTTGTGTATTTTTGAGAAATGGAATAATACACTTGGTTTTAAAGTGTGTAGCTAAGATATTTGTAAATACATGTTTTGCATTCAGCTATTTCAAAAAATAGGATGGTTTTTGACATTAGGTGAAAAAGTATTGATATTGTAGAAGCTCTTGTATGTGTAAACATTTGGTAAATGATCATAACAAAGGCATTACTTGCTGCATATTTCAATATTCCATATTCTTAATTATCTGAAATTAAGACTAGTTAATCTAAAACTTGAAATGGAGGCAATCTGTATATTCTTGAGACTTTTTGTCTTTTCAAGCCAGGATGACTCATTTGAAAGGACTCCAAATATTCTGAGAAAAAAATCTTTTTAAGACTATTTTGAAGGTTGATTAGTATTATAACCTTTGTAAGGTTTCATGCCTACTCAGGATAGATTAGTCTTGTTTTCAAATTTTGTGTAAAAGACCATAGGACTATATTTCGCTCAATGCTTCCTTAAGAAACTGAGGCTTTCATAGCTATTTTATTTTATTGACTCTGTGGTTGATTTCCTGTGTTCCTTGGGGCATATAGATGTGCTCTGTGATCTTTATAAAAGTTTCATTGTCATGTAGGGTTTAGACTTAAATTGGAAGAGTGAAATATTCAGCAGGCATGCATCAGCTACTTTCGGAAAACCTACTGGGAATTACCCAAATGCCATTTACTTTCTCTCAGAGAAAGAGAAATTGGCATTGTTTTTGCTTGTTTTCATGAAAAAAGGAAATCAGAGCTGGAGAGAGAGGTAGATCTAAAGGCTGAGTAAAAACCACCTAAGTTCCTTGAGACTAAATTTTTGAAATAGGTGTAACAGTAGGTGAAAGAGACAGATCAATATATCTGTTAAGATTTGCTATGCTATCACAAGGAGTTATTTTAGGTCAGCTTAAAGCCTTTTGGCCCTATATATTTGGGTTGAAGACTGGAGAAATTTCCTATTACATAAGAAAGTTTACCATTAAGCCAAATTATGGATGGCAACAAAAAGGCTGATCAGTGCTTTTACTGTTTTGTAATTTCTGAGAAATCAAATTAGTTATCAGAAGTTTGTTTGGTAAGGATGGAATCACAGCAAACAAGGTAGATCATTTTGAGGGATATTTTCATCTAGATCATGACGTCTGAGGAATCATTTTTGTTCTACACAAAAACAAAGTAATCCTTTCCAATGACTGGGAAATGTGGGTTCCTTAAATTCACATTTTCTTTACCATGGAGGATGTTAATCACGAATAACTTCTGGTTTCCGTCTATTACCTAGCTGACTATCCTCTTTCTGATTATAGTCTTTCTTCAGATAGGATAATATAATTGGTTAGGTTTCTGTTCTTTTGTATTATACTTAGTCTTGCCTTCCAGAGATTATATTCAGATAACTTTGATTGGAGTTTGTGTATTTCCAAATTGTTCAAAATTATTTTTATATTTTTTTATTTTCTCCCATAAATGGTAAAGTATAACATCATCTATAGATTTTATGTCTAACTCTTTGGAAGTTACCTTATTTTCAAGTCCTTATGGGCTACCTTTTGCTCCTCTTAGTATAAATACAAGTACTGTTTAGGTACATACCCATAAAGTACTTTTGAGAATCTAAAATAAACTGGAAAATGGTGTCTAAAATCTTTTGTTTAGGATCTGAGCTATCTATATATAGATTTTATATTATAAAATTATCTTTGCTGCTGCTGCTGCCAAGTCGCTTCAGTTGTGTCAGACTCTGTGCGACCCCATAGACGGCAGCCCACCAGGCTCCCCCGTCCCTGGGATTCTCCAGGCAAGAACACTGGAGTGGGTTGCCATTTCCTTCTCCAATGCATGAAAGTGGAAAGTGAAGTCATTCAGTCATGTTTGACTCTTCGTGACCCCATGGACTATAGCCTACCAGGCTCCTCTCTCCATGGGATTTTCAAGGCAAGAGTACTGGAGTTGGGTGCCATCGCCTTCTCCAAAAAGTACCTTTAGTAAGAATATAATGATATCACCGTCACAAATAAATAAAAGATTATTGACGTCCAGTTCAGGCTAAAAACTACAAATTTTAAAAGGAGTCATTAGTACCTGTTATGTTATACTTCATGAATATGTGCTTGATTTCTTGGAGGCCACATAGAATATGGCTTTTTGAGAAGAAAAAAATATTTTAATAATTAAAAATTAGGCTGAGATCTACAACTTAAAGAGAACCCTTAGGCTTTTCACCTTTGTGTTTACTTCTTAGAGCAAATATCAACTTTAATAGCTAAGCAAAGAGAAATACACACAACTTAGGTGTAGCATGCTGTGAAACAGGGGTTCCAAGCATAGGCAATGTCCCTTTTTCCTATTAGCTGGAACAAATATCTTAGGTTTTAGAGATCATTTCTAGATTTTTTTTGGATATTTAATTTTATCATTCATTCCAAGGCTTAGACTCACTTTGGTGTTTGAAAAAAGCTATTTTTTTTTCAACATAAATTCTCTTGGAAGTGAAACCAGTTAAATAAGTATCTTCAGGGCATTTATATGGGCCTTTTAATTCAGTAAAAATTAATTATAATTAATATGAATTTTATGTAAATATAAGTAAGCATATGAAGCAAATACCTTAACAATATATGATCCAGCATGTTCTTGGGCATAGTAGGTAACTTATCAAACTAAGACTTATCTCTACTTCTGTAAAAAGTAGTTATAATTAATATGAATTTGGTGTAAATATAAGTAAGCATATGAAGCAAATCAGTCACCTCAATTGCTAAGTCATGTCCGATTCTTTGCGACCTCATGGACCCCTCACTAGGCCTCCTTGTCAATCACCAACTCCTGGAGCTTGCCCAAGCTCATGTCCATCAAGTTGGTAATGCCATTCAACTATCTCATTCTCTGTCGTCCCTTTCTTCTCCTGCCTTCAGTCTTTCCCAGCATCAGGGTCTTTTCTAGTGAGTCATCTGAATGTATATGAAGCAAATACCTTAACAATATATGATCTGGCATGTTCTTTGGCATAGTAGGTAACTTCTCAAACTAAGCCTTATCTCTAACTTGTGCTTCATTATGTCGATACAGAACACCTTTGCACCTGGTCTGTGCTAATGGATATTCAAATACTGTCTCTCTTTTAACTGAGAAACAGTGCAAAGTAAATGTCTGGGATGGTGAAAACAGATCTCCATTGACTAAGGGGTGTTGATTTTTCTTTTTTGATTGAATTGCATTTGAATTCTTCTCCTAGTTAACCTTTGTTATATTTCATATTTTAAAACATAGTATTAAATATTAGTTTAATATATCAGATCCTAAGTAGTAAATTTGTTGGCCATCTATCGCTTTTGTGTTGACAGGCAGTACCATGTGACAAGGAGAGTTGTGCTACTGTTCTTCTAGAACACAGTGCAGACCCCAATCTGGTGGATTTAGATGGCAACACTGCTCTTCATTATGCTTTCTGTTGTCGAAGTGTCTCATTAGCTGAAAAACTGCTGAAACACAAAGCTAACCTTGAGGCTCAAAATAAGGTAGCCTTCTATTAAAAATGATACATGATATTTTAGAAAGCAGTAAAAGACGATATTCATTGCAGATAATTTATATCAGTTGAGACATATGTTATATAAGGCATGAGTTTTACAAAATGAAATTAGGGAGAAGGGGAGGAAAATGAGATTATCAAATACTGACAAGTTTTCTTTTTATAAAAAACGTTCTCTATTTCATTTTAGATTATAATCCTGACCTCCAAAGCAACATTATGTTTAACAATTAAAATTGTTCAAAGGACCACATCAAATGAGAAATACTTGATTTCACTATAAATGAACATTGATTAGAAATCATAAAGACTATATCTTTTTCTATTTATATGCTCATGAATAATTATAAGAATAGAGTAAAATTAGAAAGGCACTTGTTATACTAAAAGTAATCCAAGTCCCCTATTAAGATATTATGGATAATTGATGAGCATACCTTTTTAAGCTTCCTAACACTTCAGTTCATTGATATTTTATCCTCATGAGAGGCCAAAATAAGTGCCAGCCTTGCAAGTTTAAAAGAAACCCCTTAGCAAACCAACTGTGTATTATGAATTAATGTTTTGTAATATTTATATATATTCTAGGTGCTCATTAATTAAATGTTCCATACTGGTCTGCCCACAATTTGAATTAAGCCTGAAGTAGAAACTTTAATTTTATTTTTTAACTGGTTAGCAATATTTTATGTTTTTATTATTTTATTTATTTGTGTGTGTATGTGTTAGTAGCTCAGTTGTGTCTGACTCTTTGTGACCCCATGGACTATAGCCCACCAGGCTCCTCTGTCCATGGAATTCTCCAGGCAAGAATACTAGAGTGGGTTGCCATGCCCTCTTCCAGGGGATCTTTCCAACCCAGGGATCAAACCCACATATTTTACATCTCCCGCATTGGCAGGCAGATTTTTTAGTACTAGTGCTTCTTGAGAAGCCCTGGCATATATATTTATAAATATATTCATGTATGTGTGTGTTAGTCCCTCAGTTGTTTCTGACTCTTTGCAACCCATACACTGTAGCCCACCAGACTCCTCTGTCTATGTATATATTCTTTTCTAGATTCTTTTTCATTTTAAGCTTTTCATTATAAGATATGACAGAGGTTTCTTATAAGCACACTAATTTTTTTAAATTGAACTTAAATCTAAAAGGCATGTAATGTTGGTACAGTATTTAAAGTAATCATTTTGAAATAGTTTTTCCAGGATGGGTTTATTCCACTTCTACTTGCCATTACTGAAAATAATGCAGAAATGGTAGAATTTCTTTTGAAGAATGGGGCAGATGTGAATGCTTCAGATAAGAATCGAAGGTATAATTAATGCTAAATAAGATCATTTAACCATAGTTCAGAGAAGGCAATGGCAAGCCACTCCAGTACTCTTGCCTGGAAAATCTCATGAACAGAGGAGCTTGGTAGGCTGCAGTCCATGGGGTCGATACGAGTCAGACACAACTGAGGGACTTCACTTTCACTTTTCACTTTCACACATTGGAGGAGGAAATGGCAACCCACTCCAGTGTTCTTGCCTGGAGAATCCCAGGGATGGTGGAGCCTGATGGGCTGCCATCTATGGGGTCGCACAGATTCGGACACGACTGAAGCGACTCAGCAGCAGCAGCAGCAGCAGCAGCAACCATAGTCATCTAATAGGAATACACACACACACACACACACACACACACACGTGTGTTAAATGCTAGGTGTTCATTTCTTAAATATACCAGGCTGCTCTTGTCCACAATTTGAATTAAGCCTATATTATATATGTATATATGACATATATCTGATATTGAAAAGATTTGGCCATAGGATTTTGGACAAATTATCTAGATTCCAGGATCTATCTTTCTATCTGTAAAATCAAACAGTTGGGCCAGATTTTTAGGTTATTGTTACTCTTTTTTTAAAAAGTAACGTTAGAATCTTCTACAGAAACTCTATCTATAAATCCCATATGCTACAGTTAAATGGAGATGGGGACTCAGAGTCCCAGACACTCCTCTCCATAGAATTTTTGACACATTTTCTGGAAAACATTACAGTTCTCTGGAGCAGGGATTGAAAACCACTAAACTAGTTGCTTCTAGGGACTCTTATTTTCAGACTCCATAATATGTATGGTCTGTGATTACCACACATTTTTGAGAAGATTTGCCCCACATTTTACATTCTTGCCCTCTTTTCCTGATCATACATTTGAACAGTAAATTTAGAAGACTAACTTAAAAAAAAATAAAAGACATTGTTAAGATTCATAAATGGACATATATTTATATCTCTTCCTCCAGAACAGCCCTTATGATTGCTCCAGTGATGAACCCACAAGTTTAGTCAGTCTTCTTCCGCAAGAAGTGGACCTATCTTGCCAAGATATTTATGGATTCATAGCTGAGGAATATGCATCTTTCAATGGTTTTACTATGTAAGTGATATTGTGTATCTTTTAACAATTGTGTGGAATTTGAGCATAAGGAAAGAAACAGTAGCCCCAAAGTACAAAGCCCACAGTAGGGGTAAACACATGATGAACTCTGGACACAAGCATCTGGGGATGCTTGATTTCCCCATCAGTGTAAGAACCACAGGTTCTTCTATTGAGGGGAATAGAGACTTCTCTCTTAAAGGGCACACACAAAATCTCACACTCTCCAGGACCCAGGGCAGAAGCCGTAACTTGAAAGGAGATTAAGTCAGACCAACTGCTGTTCTTGGAGAACCTCCAGGAGAGGCAGGAGGCAATCAGAGGTCACCGTGGGGACACAGACACTGGGGCAATCATTTTGGGGAGCTCATTCTATCACCTGGACACTGGTGCTGGCAAGCACCATTTTGGAATTCTCCCTCTGGCTTATTAGCCCCAGGACCAGGGCAGCCCTGGCCCAGTGGTCTGCAGGCACCAGTGCTGGATGCCTCAGGTCAAGCAACTAACTGGGCCGGGACACAGCCCCACCCACACCAGACAGGCTACTTTAAGGCCTCCAGATATATAGATGCAGATATACCATATCGATTACAGTGTATAAGCAAACTCTTCTTTCTTGAGATTTTAACAAAATAACTTATTCATATATTCCTTATGGAATAAATAATTAAAATGAACAAGAGAAAAAAAAAAAAAAAGCCAAAGACACCCCTGAGCCCACAGCTGCCCCTAGACAGGGCCATGCCCACAGAAAGCACAGACTCAGACCCACACTCCAGTGCATAGGTACTAGACCTGGGATTCTCCAGAGCCCTCCAGCCAGAGATCCTGGGACCCAGCTCCACCCACCAGTGGGTAGACACCAGCTGCAAGACAGCACCAGCCCTGCAGCCTGCAGCCCAGGTCCACCTACTAGCCAGCATGCTCTAGCTTCGGGACAGACCTCACCCATCAGCATGCAGACAACAGCCATAAGACAACCTCAGCCCTGCAGCCTATCAATCTGGCCCCTCTATCTGCAGGTTAACAGAAGCCTGAGGACAACCTGGGCCCTGTGGCCAACTATGTCAGGAAGTGGCCCCACCCACCACCCATCATAAGCCGAGTGATTTAATACCAGCTCTGGGACTCCTGGACCCTGCAACCAGGCCCCAGGATCCAACTCTGTCCACCAGTAGACTGGCACTTGCCCCAGGATCTGGCTTTACCCACCAGCAGGCAGGCAAGAGCCCTGGGGTCTTCTGAACCCTGACTTTACCCGCAGGGCCCCCCAGAGTTCATTAGTCAGATACCTCATAGCATGGCCCTGCCAACTAATGAGGCAGGGCCTGGCGACTAACCAGGCCAGGAGCCAACCAAGTCCACCAGACTGCCCATAGTAATCAGTCTGCCACAACAGAAGGACCCATACACTCCACATTGGGGGAGGGGCTACCCCTAGAGCATAAGCAGCTCTGGTGCTAAGAGGGGAGTGCACTGCTGGGGTGCACAGGCCTACGAAAGGCCACTTATCAAAAGAAATGTAACCAAACTACCAAATACATAAAAATAAAAACAGCAAGTTATGCAAAATGAGGTAAAGGAACATATTCCAAGTGAAGGAACAGGATAAAACCTCAGAAGAGGAACTACGTGAAGTAGACGGGGAATCTACCTGAGAAAGAGTTCAGGGTAGTGATCGTAACAGTGATCCAAGAACCTAGGAGAAGGATGCATGGACTAAGCAGTTAGAAGTTTTTAACAGGGAGTTAGAAAATACAGAACAACCAAACAGAGCTGAAGAATACAGTGAATAAATTTAAAAATCCAGTAGAAGGAAATAATAGTAGACTAAATGTTGCAGGTCGGTGAGCTGGAAAATAGAGTTGAAGAAATCACTGATTCTGAACAGGAAAAAAAAGAGAGAGAGAGAAAAGAAATGACAATTTTAAGAGATCTCTGGGAGAATATTAAGCACACTAATATTCACATTAAAGGGGTGCCAGAAAGAGATGAGAGAGAGACTAAGAGGCTGAGAACATATTTGAAGACATAATAGCTTAAAACTTACCTAACCTGGGAAAGGAAACAGCATCCAAGTCAAGGAAGGGCAGAGTGTCCCATACAGGATTAACCCAAACAGGAACATACCAAAACAGCTTAGTGAAAATCGTTTAGTTGTGTCTGACTCTTTGCGACCCCATGGACTATACAGTCCATGGAATTCTCCAGGCCAGAATACTGGAGTGGGTAGCCTTTCCCTTCTTCAGGGGATCTTCCCAACGCAGGGATCAAACCCAGATCTCCCACATTTCAGGTGGATTCTTTACCAGCTGAGCCACAAGGGAAGCTCCAAGACAGACTATAATTAAAATGGCAAAACTAAAGATAAAGGATAGTGGTGGTTGTTTAGTTGCTAAGTCGTGACTGACTTTTGTAAACCCATAGACTGTAGCCTGCCAGGCTCCTCTGTCCATGGGATTCTCCAGGCAAGAACACTGGAGTGGTTTGCCATTTCCTTCTCCAGGGTATCTTTCTGACCCAGGGATTGAACCTGCATCTCCTGCATTGCAGGTAGATTCTACCTCTGAGCCACCAGGGAAGCTCAAAGATAAAGAATATTTAAAAAACAGTAAGGGAATAGCAACAAATTATACACCAGGGGACTCCCATAAGGTTATCAAATGACTATTCAGCAGAAACTCTGCAGGCCAGAAGGGAGTGGCACAATATATTTAAAGTGATGAAAGGGAAAAATCTACAACCAAGATTACACAGTAAGGCTCTCATTCAGATTTGATGGAGAGATCAAAAGTTTTATAAACAAGCAAAAGGTAGAAGAGTTCAGCACCACTAAACAGTTTTACAAGAAATGTTAAAGGAGCTTCTCTAAACGAAAAAGAAGAGGCTGCAACTAGAAACATGAAAACTATGAAAGGAAAAAGAATATCAGTAATTTAAGTGTAAATAAATGACTATGGAATTTTTATCATCTCAATACTACTTTATTTTTTTTAGTGTTGAAAATTATAAAAGCATTATATTATTGTTCTTTTTCCAAAAAGGTAAGAGGGGAGAGAGATAACTTCCTAATGACTAAGCAGTTACCTTTAGGATATGAGAACTATCAAAATCTATTAAAAAATGCAAATAACTTTAAACTTCAATCTAATGCCTCTATCCTCTTTTTTGTTTATCCCTTTCTTTTGTGATGGGAACTAAGCTTTTTGTAATTGTGACTTCTGCTGGGTAACAGCTATTGCCTATCTACAGTCTCTGCTTTTTTTTTTCTTTCTAATTTTATTTTATTTTTAAACTTTACATACTTGTATTAGTTTTGCCAAATATCAAAATGAATCCGCCACAGGTATACATGTGTTCCCCATCCTGAACCCTCCTCCCTCCTCCCTCCCCATATCATCCCTCTGTTAGCTCCCTTTCCTGGTATATCAGTTCAGTTCAGTTCACTCGCTCAGTCGTGTCTGACTCTTTGCGACCCCATGAACCGCAGCACGCCAGGCCTCCCTGTCCATCACCAACTCCTGCTGCTGCCGCTGCTAAGTCGTTTCAGTCGTGTCCGACTCTGTGCGACCCTATAGACGGCACCCCACCAGGCTCCCCCGTCCCTGGGATTCTCCAGGCAAGAACACTGGAGTAGGTTGCCATTTCCTTCTCCAATGCATGAAGGTGAAAAGTGAAAGTGAAGTCGTTCAGTCGTGTCCGACTCTTAGCAGCCTCATGGACTGCAGCTTACCAGGCTCCTCCGTCCATGGGATTTTCCAGGCAAGGGTACTGGAGTGGGGTGCCACCAACTCCTGGGGTCCACCCAAACCCATGTCCATCGAGTTGGTGATGCCATCCAACTATTTCATCCTCTGTCATCCCCTTCTCTGGCCTTCAATCTTTCCTGGTACATAGGGTCTATTATTTGGTAAGAGTGGAAGCCTAGAATAGGCTTTTTAAAAAATAAAGGAAACCATCTCCTTTATCCCTTTATATAAATATAAAGGGAATTATATTTAGATATTTGTTTTACAGTTAGCTTTAACCCATACATTGCCTCATTCCTTTCACTGAAATTCTGAAATCATATGCCTATTAATGAGTGGCTAGAATGGGCTCTTTTCAGGCATGGAGACAATGTTTCTTCTTTGCTAGATATGGTTTATTGGGGTGGGCCCTAATCCTATATGACTGGTATCCTTATAGAAGGAGATTAGGAATGCAGAGACACACAGAGGATAGTTATCTACTAGCCAAGAAGAGAGGCCTGTAACAGTTACAGCCTTCCTGTATGGCCCTCAGGAAACCAACCCTGCTGACACCTTGGTCTTGGACTTCCAGTCTCCAGAATTGTGAGAAAATAAATTTCTGTTGTTTAAGCTACCCAGTCTGTGGTATTTTGTTACAACAGCCCTAAAATCTATATACCAATCTATATACCAAGTATAACCTAAAGCCCCTTTTTCTACCTTGTGAGTGTTTTTTTGTGGTTACAGGAATAAAAGAAGTGCCAAGAATGGGAATATCTAAAACAAAAATGGTGTCTATTGATGCAGTTGACTTGAGAGGAGGTTGTGGTCAGCAGTTGAGTGTGTGATGTCATTAGGAAGGCATTATTAGCTAACATCCATGGTTTTCACTTGAGAATTATGTATTATGAATTGAACTGAATATTTATGAACATTGGAATTCATATATTTAATATATTTTCTCTTTATGGCAAGATATCATCAATTAATTGTTAATAATGAAAAGGAAAAAAAAGTTAAACAGATATCTAACTCTATGAACACAACTTTGGGCACTATATTTGATACAGAAGAGCTGCAGGAAGGTAAGAATATACCAATTGAACAAGTAGTTTTCCTTGTTGATTTTTATTTGTTTGGTTTTTAGGAAGGGACACTGCTTTTGCAAATAATATATAAATTTGAAATTTTCTCCTATTTTGAAATGCTAAATATCTTAAACACTATCCTTAAGAATATTAGTGATTAAAACATTCTGACACTGTTGAGTGAAATGTAATATAAAAACATACTGAATGATTAAGACATTTTTATTCATTGTCTTGAATAGTTTAAAAAAACACATTTTTGCAGGCAATGGCAACCCACTCCGGTACTCTTGCCTGGAAAATCCCATGGACGGAGAAGCCTGGTAGGCTGTAGTCCACCGGGTCCCTAAGAGTCGGACACGACTGAGCGACTTCACTTTCACTTTTCACTTTCATGCATTGGAGAAGGAAATGGCATCCCACTCCAGTGTTCTTGCCTGGAGAATCCCAGGGACGGGGGAGCCTGGTGGGCTGCCGTCTATGGGATCGCAGAGTAGGACACCACTGAAGCGACTTAGCAGCAGCAGAGATTTCCAAAGATAAAAAACTATTAGTGTATTTTTTATTTTATTCTAAAATTACTTCACATAAATACATTTGCTATCAATTAATGGGATTGCAAGGAGTTTGTCACGACTCAGTGACTTAACTACTACTAATATAACATATCATGAACTCCTTATTGCCAAATTCAGACTGAAATTGAAGAAAGTAGGGAAAACCACTAGACCATTCAGGTATGACCTAAATCAAATCCCTTATGATTATACAGTGGAAGTGAGAAATAGATTTAAGGGACTAGATCTGATAGATAGAGTGCCTGATGAACTATGGAATGAGGTTTGTGACATTGTACAGGAGACAGGGATCAAGACCATCCCCATGGAAAAGAAATGCAAAATAGCAAAATGGCTATCTGGGGAGGCCTTATAAATAGCTGTAAAAAGAAGAGAAGAGAAAAGCAAAGGAGAAAAGGAAAGATATAAGCATCTGAATGCAGAGTTCCAAAGAATAGCAAGAAGAAATAAGAAAGCCTTCTTCAGCGATCAATGCAAAGAAATAGAGGAAAACAACAGAATGGGAGAATAGAGATCTCTTCAAGAAAATTAGAGATACCAAGGGAACATTTCATGCAAAGATGGGCTTGATAAAGGACAGAAATGGTATGGACCTAACAGAAGCAGAAGATATTAAGAAGAGGTGGCAAGAATACACAGAAGAACTGTACAAAAAAGATCTTCGTGACCCAGATAATCACGATGGTGTGATCATTCATCTAGAGCCAGACATCCTGGAATGTGAAGTCAAGTGGGCCTTAGAAAGCATCACTATGAACAAAGCTAGTGG
>NW_011494728.1:101986-124036 GCF_000754665.1 Bison bison bison
AAAGAAAGGCAATGCCAAAGAATGCTCAAACTACTGCACAATTGCACTCATCTCACACACTAGTAAAGTAATGCTCAAAATTCTCCAAGCCAGGCTTCAGCAATATGTGAACCATGAACGTCATGATGTTCAAGCTGGTTTTAGAAAACACAGAGGAACCAGTGATCAAATTGCCAACATCTGCTGGATCATGGAAAAAGCAAGAGAGTTCCAGAAAAGCATCTATTTCTGCTTTATTGTCTATGCCAAAGCCTTTGACTGTGTGGATCACAATCAACTGTGGAAAATTCTGGAAGAGATGGAATACCAGACCACCTGACATGCCTCTTAAGAAACCTGTATGCAGGTCAGGAAGCAACAGTTAGAGCTGGACATGGAATAACAGACTGGTTCCAAATAGGAAAAGGAATTCGTCAAGGTTGTATATTGTCACCCTGTTTATTTAACTTATATGCAGGGTACATCATGAGAAACGCTGGACTGGAAGAAGCACAAGCTGGAATCAAGATTGCTGGGAGAAATATCAATAACCTCAGATATGCAGATGACACTACCCTATGGCAGAAAGTGAAGAGGAACTCAAAAGCATCTTGATGAAAGTGAAAGAGGAGATTGAAAAAGTTGGCTTAAAGCTCAGCATTCAGAAAACAAAGATCATGGCATCTGGTCCCATCACTTCATGGCAAATAGATGGGGAAACAGTGGAAACAGTGGAAACAGTGTCAGACTTTATTTTTTTGGGCTCCAAAATCACTGCAGGTGGTGAGTACAGCCATGAAATTAAAAGATAGTTACTCCTTGGAAGGAAAGTTATGACCAACCTAGATAGCATATTCAAAAGCAGAGACATTACTTTGCCAACAAAGGTTCGTCTAGTCAAGGCTATGGTTTTTCCAGTAGTCATGTATGGATGTGAGAGTTGGACTGTGAAGAAAGCTGAGTGCCGAAGAATTGATGCTTTTGAACTGTGGTGTTGGAGAAGACTCTTGAGAGTCCCTTGGACTACAAGGAAATCCAAGCAGTCCATTCTGAAGGAGATCAGTCCTGGATTTCTTTGGAGGCAATGATGCTGAAGCTGAAACTCCATTACTTTGGCCACCTCATGCGAAGAGCTGACTCATTGGAAAAGACTCTGATGCTGGGAGGGATAGGGGACAGGAGGAAAAAGGGACGACAGAGGATGAGATGGCTGGATGGCATCACTGACCCGATGGACGTGAGTCTGAGTGAACTCCAGGAGTTGGTGATGGACAGGGAGGCCTGGCGTGCTGCGATTCATGGGGTCGCAAAGAGTTGGACACGACTGAGCAACTGAACTGAACGAACTGAATCATCTTTTTGTGTTTTGTCTAGTCTTCTATTGTTAAAAGAGTTACTTCCTATGCTCATTGATTCCACTCATAGCCCGTCTGCTCCTTAGTGTTTCAACTTTTCTTAATACTACATTCCTGAATTACCATCACAGAACACAAACTATAGGAACTTTTGCAAGAATCTTAATCTTAACATTTCTGAACTTGTTTCCTCATCTGAAAAACTTACTGTGAAAGTAAATGAGAATGAACTTATTCAGCACAGTAGCTGATAAAGAGTTGTTGCTGATAAAAATGTTAGTTTACTTTCCTTTTACTTTGGGTTGAATAAATAAAGCTGTAACCGCTTTTTTTTTTTTTTTCCTCCTGCTGCTGGTTTTCATATTTTCCTGGGCTTACTTTTCCAGTTCTGTGCAGACCTTAATATAAAACTCAGTATACACTCTGGCTTTCACCAAATTTCATGTGATATCAGATTTTTCATTATTTTCCTACTTTGACTATAGTTCTATAGCATATTATGTAGTAGATTGTAGAGCTTCCCTGGTGGCTCAGTGGTAAAGAATCCGCCTGCCAATGCAGGAGACTCACATTTGATTCCGGGTCAGGATCCCTAGAGAAGGGAATGACAACGTGCTTCAGTATTCTTGCTTGGGAAATTCCATGGACAGAGGAGCCTGGTGGAATATAGTTCATGGGGTTGCAAAAAGAGTTGGACACAATTTAGCAACTAAACAAGCAATAGTAGATTGTAATATTGTTCAGCAAATATCCACTCTTTCTCCCTGACCCTATTTCCTTTCAAACTGACTTGGTTTGACCATGTGACTTCCATGGATGGGAATGACAGGTTGCCTTTTTCTTGCAGAAGCCCATCACCCTCTTTCACTCTTATCATCCTCCATCAGAACATCATGATTAGATAGCAGTTACCTCTTCAGCCTGGGTCCCAGCATGAGACATAGTGCGGATCTGCACTAAAGCCTAGCTGATGCCAGGAACCCAGGTAGGCCCAGTAGGGCCACAGCCAACATTCAGAAGTGAGAAATAACTGTTCATTTTTCAGGCCACTGGGACTTTGGAATTGTT
This sequence comes from Bison bison bison, assembly GCF_000754665.1. Classification (NCBI taxonomy): domain Eukaryota; kingdom Metazoa; phylum Chordata; class Mammalia; order Artiodactyla; family Bovidae; genus Bison; species Bison bison. The sequence continues at coordinate 104,389 of NW_011494728.1, forward strand.
TATTATCCCAGAAAAAAGTTGACTAATAAACCATAGGGAGAGGGTCATAACATGTAGCTCCTGGCATTTCATTCACACAGGCCCCAGGACATGTACTCTGTGTCCTATTCCCAGATTCCACATCCTGTCTCCCCCAATTGTCCCATAGAAGCTCAGTCTTGCATCCCCTCATTGATCTCTTTTATTATACAGGATTATTTTTTCTTGCCAGTGAAACTTGGAAAAGACTTGTTACTTCCACAGTGTATATCCCTAGGAAAGACTGAAGGCACAAGGAGAAGGGGGTGGCAGAGGATGAGATGGTTGGTTGGCATCATCAACTTAATGGGCATGAATTTGAGCAAACTCTGGGAGATAGTGGAGGACAGAGGAGCCTGGTGTGCGGCAGTCCATGGGGTCGCACAGAGTCGGACACGACTTAGTGACTGAACTACAATAGCAATGTGCTTATCCAACTAGGTGTGTGTTGCATGCTAAGTTGCTTCAGTCGTGTCCAACTCTTTGCAACCCTATGGACTGTAGCCTGCCAGGCTCCTCTGTCCATGGGATTCTCCAGGCTAGAGTACTGGAGTGGGTTGTCATGCCCTCCTCTTTCAAGGGATCGTGTCAACCCAGGGATCAAACCTGTGTCTTTTACGTCTCCTGCATTGGCAGGCGGGTTCTTTACCCGTAGTGGTCTAGGCCTTTCTCCACAAGCAATTATTTTACCAGTTATAAGGAATTTCCACTTTGTGTAACATCAGATGAATGCTTTTATCTTGCAATCTTTTCTGAGATACAAGTGAATCTTACTCAGGTTTAGGTAATTACCATCTCACTTTAAAATAAATACCTGACATTTCTTTTCTAAGGAGTTGCATTAATTTCTTATTGTTGCAGCAAATTACCACAAATACAGTGGCTTAAAACACCACAGATTTTTTTTGTCCTACAGTTCTGGAGGTCCGAAGTCCAGATGGATTTCACGAGGCTAAAATCAAGATAACAGAATGTACTCCTTCCTGGAGGTTTGAGCGGAGAATCTGTTCCCTTGTCTTTTCTGCCTTCCAGGTGCTGCCCACGTTTCTTGGTTCCTGACTGCCAGAAATCGAATTAATCTGTCCTCTGCTTATATCTCACATCTGACTCTCCTGCCTCCCTGTATGAACCTGTGTATTTGCTTTGGGTCCAATCTTGTGGAGAACTACTTTTTGATGATAGCCATTCTAACAGTTGTGAAGTGATATCTCATTTTGATCTGCATTTTCCTGATTCTTAATGATATAAAGCCTCTCCTCATGTACCTGATGGCCATTGATATGTTCTTTGAAAAACTGTCTATTCAGTTCCTGTGCCCATTTTTTACTCAGGTTGTTAGCTTTTTTACTCTTGAGTTGGATAAGTTCTTCATCTGTTAACTCATCAGATATATGATCTATAAATATATTGTCCCATTCATTTTGTCGATCATTTCTTTTGCTGTGCAGAAGATTTTTCGTTTGATGCATTCCCACTTGTTTATTGATTTGCATGAATATCTGAAATATGAAGACCACTGACTGATTATTTGTCACTGTATTGCACATATGCAGAGTATGCAGATACTTTTAATTTGTTTCAATGGATCTTATGTCAGTGATTCTTTGTAGTAATTGACTCTACCCCTAATAATATATTAATCCTTCACTGAACTATTGTTATTTGAATATTTTCTCTTATGATCATTGATATTTCCCCTGTATGCAAAGTTTTTACTTATAAAGTAATTCTAGTATTTTAAAATCTAGACAATTTTACTCATAGCGGGGCTCATGTACATTTCTATTTTATTTATTACTACTTCAAAGATTAATAATTATGAACTTATTGCTTAGTCCCCATGACTGGGAAACATTTCCTTTATATAACCATTCTATTTATTTTTGTTTGTTTCTGATTCATAAATAATTATAAGGGAATAGGAATTTGGAAGGATTTTTTTCCTGAATAAAAATTTTAGGTGGTTTTAGGATATTTTATTTTGTACTTACTTCATTTTTAAGACACAGAAACTCTGTCTTTTGTTTATAATAAGATATATAATTTTAAAGGAAATCAACCCTGAATATTCATTGAAAGGACTGATGCTGAAGCTAAAGTTCCAACACTTTGGCCAGGTGATGCAAAGAGCCAACTCACTGGAAAAGACCTTGATGCTGGGAAAGACTGAAAGCAAAAGGAGAAGGCGGCAGGAGAGGATGAGATGGTTAAATAGCATGATCAACACGATGGACATGAATCTGAGCAAACACCAGGAGATAGTGAAGGACAGGGGAGCCTGGTGTGCTGCAGTCCATGGGTTCACAAAGAGTCCGACAAGACAATGACTGAAAACAACAATAAAGATAATTTTATAAAATCTGTTTTCTGTTGTCTATCTCTTCATAAAATTGTTTGCCATCTAGTGGACAATCTAAATACTGCTTAGTTTTGTAAGACAGGATTCTATGTAGAGTATCTAGAGAGAGAGAGAAGGAAATTAATCAGAGGTATTCTGTGGCAAAATCTCAATAAATGAAAAGATGTAATATGTTTATAGATGGAAAGACTCAACATAGTAAAAATGAAAGTTCTCTTGAAGTAGATGCAGGTTTAGTGCAATCTAAGCAATATCCAAGTGAGGTTTTTTTATAGGTATAGACAAGATTCTAAAATTTATATGGAAAGGCAAAGGAAGTAGAATAGCTAAAACAATTTTTCCAGAAGAATAAAATGTGAAGAATCAGTCCACCTGATTTAAGGACTTTTTATATAGCTACAGTAATCAAGAATCTGTGGTACTGATGGAGAGAGAGAAATACAGAGCAATGGAAGAGAAGAGAGAACAGAAATATAGACCCACACGAATATGGTTGACTTTTGACAAAGTTGTAAAAGCAATGCAATGGATAACCTTTTAAAAAAAATGGTACTGGAGCAACTGGACATCCATAGGCAAAAAAATAAATACTGCCTTAAGTTTCACACTTTATATGAAAATAAACTAAAAAATAGGTAATGGATTAAATATAAGATGTAAAGCATAAACATTTTAGGAGAAAAAAAAAAAGAGGAGAAAAACTTTGTTCTCTAGGACTAGATAGAATTCTTAGACCTGACACCAAAAGCATGGTATATAAAAGGAAAAATTGATAAATTAGACTTCGTAAAAGTTTCAAACTTTTGCTCTGTGTAAGACTCTTCTTTAATCTCTGTTTAGGACTAAAGTAAGCTACAATCTGGAGAAAAATATTTACAAACTTCATATCTGACAAAACACTATTGTATCTAGAATTTATATAGAACTCCTATATCTCTACAGTTTTTTTTTTAAGAAAAGCAATTCAGTCAGAAAAAGGATGAAATACATGAAAAAAAAAAAAAAACTCACTAAAGAGGAGATACAGATGGGAAGTAAACACATGAAAATATTTTCAACATTGTTGCTACTGCTGCTGCTAAGTCACTTCAGTCGTGTCCGACTCTGTGTGACCCCATAGACGGCAGCCCACCAGGCTCCCCCGTCCCTGGGATTCTCCAGGCAAGATCACTGGAGTGGGTTGCCATTTCCTTCTTCAATGCATGAAAGTGAAAAGTGTTAGGGAAATGCAAATTTAAACTACAATGAGATACCATTACACATGTATCCGAATGGCTAAAATAAAAAACAGTCAATGTCAAGCGCTGGTTAGGATACAGAGAAATTGGATCACTCATACATTGCTACTGGGAATGTAGAATGGAAGAGCCATTATGGAAAATAACTTAGTTGTTTCCTTAAATACTAAACATGTAACTACTATACAAACCAGCAATAGCACTCCTGGGCATTTATCCCAGAGAAGTTGAAACTTATGTTCACACCAAAATCTGTACACAAATGTTCATACAGCTTTATTTGTGATAGCTCCAAACTGGGAACAACCTAGGTGTCCTTCAAGGGGTAGGGTGAATGGTTAAATAAATTGTGATACATCCATATCAAGGGATACTATTCAGTGGTAAAACAGAATGAACTGTTGACATATGTATATACTACAATCTGGGTGAATTTCCAGAGAATTATGCTGACTGAAAAAGCCAGTCCTCCAAGATTGCATACTGTATGATTCCATTTATATAACATTCTTTAAATGCAAACTTATACAAATAAAGAACAGGTTGCAATAAGTTAAGGAGATACTGGGGGCATGTGAAGAAAGTGGGTGTGGATTTTTATAGTCACATTTTTATATGCTACATAAGGTATCTGTGATGATGAAAATATTTTATACCTTGCTGATATCAATGTCTTGGTTATTAAAGTATAGTTTTGCATGTGGGAAACCAGAGTACAGGATAAATAAGACCTCTCTATTATTTTTTACAACTGCATTATTTTTTGTGAATGATGATGATCTGCAAATTAAAAGTTTAATTAAAATATATACATATAAAAATAATTCCTAGGGCAAAATGCACTATTTTGAAGGTATGAGTACTTAAGGAATCATTGTTTATTTCTTAAGGAATCAAGATCTCTTCTTATCTCATATAAATTTGATTCACTGAAGTTTTTATGTCCTTGAAACCTCTAACTATTCTATACACTTGAAGAGTTGGGCTCTGTTCAGTATGTACAATATTCACATTTCTCCACAGACATATAATTGTTACTAACATAATATTCTTAGTCAGAATAGAATTCTGACAAAGATGTATTTATTTTTCTAAACAATAGGTGGCATATGAGTTTTGCAAATAAAACTGATGATTCATCCTCTTCTAGCAGGAAATGTAATTTTATCTTTCAAACTAATTTAAGTTTAATTTACACACAGGAACACCTCAGAGATATTGGGGATTCAGTTCCAGACCACCTCAACAAAGCAAATACTGCAATTAAGCAAATCACACAACTTAATTTCCCAGTATAGAAAAAATTAAATTTATACTTTACTCTATGAAGAGTACAATAGCATTATGTCTAAAAAAATGTATGTACCTTAATTTAAAAAATAATTTATTGCTAAAAAAAATGCTAACCATCATCTGAGCCTTCAGTACATCAAAGACCACTGATCACAGGTCACGATAATGAGTAAAATGATAATGAAAAAGCTTGAAATATTGTGAGAATTACCTAAATGTGATGCAGATACATGAAGTGAGCAAATGTTGTTGGAAAAATGGTTCCAATAGATTTGACAGAGGGTTGACATAAACCTTTCATTTAAAAAATGAATCATCTGCAAAGTATAAGAAAAGAGGTATCCCCCAAATATGCTAAAAAATCACTAATTATTAGAGAAATACAAATCAAAACTACAATGAGGTATCACCTCACACTGGTCAGAATCAGTATAGTTCAGTTGACTCTTTGCAACCCCATGGACTGCAGCATGCCAGGCTTTCCTGTCCATCACCAACTCCTGGAGCTTGTTCAAACCAATGTCCATTGAGTGCATGATGCCACCCAACCATCTTGTCCTCTGTTGTCCCCTTCTCCTCCTGCCTTCAATCTTTCCCAGTATCAGGGTCTTTTCTAATGAGTCAGCCTTTCACATCAGGTGGCAAAAATATTGGAGCTTCAGCATCAATATTTCCAATGAATATTCAGGACTGATTTCCTTTAGGATTGACTGGTTTGATCTCCTTGCTGTCCAGAGGACTCTCAAGAGTCTTCTCCAACACCACACTTCAAAAGCATCAATTCTTCCGTGCTCAGCTTTCTTTATGATCCACCTCTCATGTCCAAACATGACTACTGGAAAAAACATTACTTTGACTAGATGGAACTTTGTCAGCAAAGTAATGTCTCTGCTTTTTAATATGCTGTCTAGGTCATAACTTTTCTTTCAAGGAGCAAGTGTCTTTTAAATTCATGGCTACAGTCACCATATGAAGTAATTTTGGAGACCAAGAAAAAGTCTGTCACTGTTTCCATTGTTTCTCCATCTATTTGCCATGAAGTGATGGGACCAGATGCCATGATCTTTGTTTTTTGAATGTTGAGTTTTAATCCAGCTTTTTCTCTCTCCTCTTTCACTTTCATCAAGAGGCTCTTTAGTTCTTCTTTGCTTTCTGTCATAAGGATGGTGTCATCTGCATATCTAAGGTTATTTATATTTCTCCTGGCAATCTTGATTGCAGCTTGTGCTTCATCCACTCCAGAATTTCACACGATGTAATCTGCATACAAGTTAAATAAACAGGGTGACAATATACAGCTTTGGCGTACTCCTTTCCCAGGTTGGAACCAGTTTGTTGTTCCATGTCCGGTTCTAACTGTTGCTTCTTGACCTGCATACAGATTTCTCAGGAGGCAGGTAAGGTGGTCTGGCATTCCCATCTCTTTAGGAATTTTCCACAGTTTGTTGTGATCCACACAGTCAAAGGCTTTAGTGTAGTCAGTGAAACAGATGTTTTTCTGGAATGCTCTTGCTGTTTCTATGATCTAAATAGTCGGAATGGCCATCATCAAAAATCTACAAACAATAAATACTGGATAGGGTATGAAGAAAAGGGAACTCTCCTATGCCTATTGGTTGGAATGCTAACTGGCACAGTCACTATGGAGAACATAGTGGAGGTTCCTTAAACAACTAAGAATAGAGGTACCATATTATCCAGCAATTCCATTTCTGAGCATATACCTGGAGAAAAGCATAATTAAAAAGGATACATGCACCCCAATATTCTTGCAGCACTATTTACAATGGCCAGGACATGAAAGCAATCTAAATGTCCACTGATAGATGATTGACTAAAGAAGATGTGGTACATATATACAGTGGAATATTATTCAGCCATAAAAAGAAGGAAATAATACCTTTTGCAGCAACATGAATGGATATGGAGATTATCATACTGAGTGAAGTAAGTCAGACGAAGGCAAATATCATATGGTATCACTTATATGTGGAATCCAATAAAAGGGTACAAATGACCTTATCTATAAAGCAGAAATAGTTACAGATGTAGAAAATCACAAACATGGGGGTAAGCAGGTGGACGGAGGAAGGGATAAATTGAAACATTGGGATTGACATACACTATTATATATAAAATTAATAACTAATAATGACCTACTGTATAGCACAGGGAATCTACTCAATACTCTGTAATGGTGTCTATGGGAAAAGAATCTTAAAAAAAGAGTGGATATATGAATATGCATAGCTGATTAACTTTGCTATTCACCTGAAACTAACACTACATTGTAAATCAACTACACTCCAATAACATTTTTTTTTTAGATTGCTAAAAGCACAATAAAAAATGGGTATGCTAGTACATAGTTCTCCTCATAGCTTATAATACACTTAAAAATATCAGTTAACTGACTGAAAGAAGACACCTATTTTTTCCAAAATTAATTCTGGGAATTTTGCTACTTCTTTGGGGAAAAATACGAAAATAACCTCTAGACTTCATAATGCAATATTCTGTTCCTTTGAATATATTATAGTTTATACATTGTATGAGAATACTCTTTTTCTCTCAAAATCATACTGGAAGTTTTAACTAAAGTCTAGTAAATTCTAATGCATATCAAATGTTAACTTTTCTAATTGTAGTTAATATTATTCAGATATATAGAAAAATTTCAAGCAAGTATTCAATATATGAATAATACATCAATTTATTTTCTAATAAAATTTACATTATGAACTTTGACTACTTTGTTATATCGTAGGCAGCAAATGTTTTCTTCCCTTAGGAGTTGAAACTTACTTGGGGGCTATTTTAAGCCTGAGGAACCACTGGTAGGTGAGATTAATCATTTCCTACTGCTTTCAGGTGTTCAGTATTCGGCTACTTATACTCCAGTTAAAAAAAAAGCCTAGCGGCCTCTTTGTTATTTGTTAGCTATAAACTCACAGATGTATTGAGAGCTGTCAACTTTATTCTTTCCTAAGAACCCCAGCCTATATTGTTCTAAATATATTTGTATTTTATGTTGTCATTCTTTCATGGTACCTGCTTGCACATAACCATTCATGGGAGGCCACGGAGAAAGTCACCTTCCAGCCTCACCATGAGTATTTGGGTCCTGGCCTTCAGCATAACAGGATAAAAGCCTAAACCCTGACAATGAGAGGTAGAAGCGATCTGAGGTTTTCCACTGAGAGACTGGGTTTGAATGCATGTCCTTCCATTTTTGAGCTCTGAAACCAAGATTAGGTCTCTAAAGCTAAGCCTCAATTTCATCTACAACAAGATCTGTTGTAAGAATTAAAGTTAAATAACATATACATAAGCTATTCTATAACAGGAGCCTTATTTTTTGATGTTCATTAGAAAATAAAAATTTTTTAAATGAATTCAACTTATAAACTCAAGCTATTTATAGAGGAGTATTAACTATAAATTTATAGTAATATGTAGCTAGCAGTTGTCAATTACAGAAATTTAAAAAGAAAGGCACAAAAAAGGTGGAAGAAAAAATTTTTTTTTCCCACTTTAGAAGTTAGTGCTCCAGGTAGAACATGTTCTGTATTGTCACCCTGCCTGATCCAAATATTGCTGTAAGATCTCTGAGTTGGGAAAAGCAGATGCTGTCATGAAGAGGGCTTATTTTCCCAAGAGAAGGTGGAGACAGACTTCAGGAGAGATAAGCAGTGATGGAAGGGCTTTGGCATTCTGGGCAGTGTGTTGAGGGAGAGGGCCTATCAATACTTCAAGGATGTGAATGCATGACTTAAAAAGTTAAACTGAGACATCATCTCACAGCAATACGCTATCATATCATAGTCAAATAGTGTCAGTTATTTAATCATTTTTGAGGGGTTATATGAATACATCATATCTCTGGAAGGACAGCTTTTTGAATAGTGGTGTTTTATATTTTAATGTCTCATAGAGTCTCTAGTACTATAACATAAAATATGATTCTATAATAGGTAATATATAATGACTGAAACTAGCCTTCTCATCTGTAAAAATAAATTCTTAAACTATGCATCTAGATTACAAAATGGTTTTTATTTAACTCTGAAGTTCTATTTTATTTCAGGTTTTACTTTTATGTCCTTTAAGAATTTATTGTCACTAAAACTTTTATCGAGTTATTTGTTTTCTATAAATTCAATGCAGTATAATACAAAGATAGGGAGACCCCTAACTGTATTTTCTACTTGAGGTGGCTGGTATCTTTAAGATATATTTGTAGAGGGGGTGGTCCCAAGATGGCGGAGTAATAGGACGGGGAGACCACTTTCTCCCCCACAAATTCATCAAAAGATCATTTGAATGCTAAGCAACTTCCACAAAACAACTTCTGAACACTGGCAGAGGACACTAGGCACCCAGTACTATAGCCCATTCTCTTTGAAAGGAGGTAGGACAAAATATAAAAGACAAAAAGAGAGACAAAAGAATTAGGGATGGAGTCCCATCCTGGGAAGGGAGTCGTGAAGGAGGAGAAGTTTCTAAACAGCAGGAAACCCTCTCACTGGCAGGTCTGTGGAGAGGTTTGGAATCTCAGAGGGCAACATAACCGGGGGTGGGGGTGTGGGGGTGTGGTGTGGAAACCCACAGAATATGTGCATAACTGCAACCCCTAGTGGAGAAGTAGCCCAGACACTCATGTCCGCCACCAGGGGATGGACAGAGAGGCGAGAGAGAACTTTCCTGCAAAAGGTTCTAACCTAACATGTAGCCTGGCCTGCTCACAGAACAAAGGATTGAAAGAAAACCAAAGGAGAGCTAACTGGCTGCATACAGGGCCCTCCCCCACACTGGAGGCAGAGAGGCATGCATGCGACAGCCAGAGATGGCAGGCAAGGGGCAATCTCAGCCCCAGAGACTGGCATCCTCCACCAAACTGTGAGCAGGCTCCCAGTTGCTAACCTCATCTTCCTGGGATCCTGGCTGGTCAGCCTGAGATCAGCTCCCTAGAGGAGACACAAGGTACACCTGAGACGGTGCTCTCGTGGCCTCCTGGGAAACTGAACAGCCAGGATTGGGGAGGTGATTAAGACACACGGTCCACCTGGGACCGTGCGCTTGCCAAGCACCTGGTCGCCTGAGCTGGGAAGGGCGCAAAACGCATGCCCCACTTAGTCTGTGCCCCATGAGGAGTGCCTGAGAACATGAACGTGAGCATCTTAGAACCGGGAAGTGCACAAAATGCAGGGCCCGCTTTGGACAGTACCCCTACAGAACAACCTGGAGTCTGAGCAGTGTAGATATGGAAAGCACATGCTGCTGTGAGCTGGGGCAAACCCAGTGTGGACCATACACTGTGAGCACTCCCCGCACATGCCAGTGATATTTGCTTGCAGTATTCCTTCTGCCCCACAACATAACTGAACAAGTGAGTCTAAATAAGTGACTACCTTTGCCCCTTTTTGTGAGGGCAGAAATTAGACACTAGAAAGACTTGCAAACAGAGGAAGCCAAAATTAACAAAGAAGAGGAAATGTTCTGGAAGTGACAAGTGCAACAGATTAAAACCCTGTAGTTAACATTGACTAAGCATTTGAAGGGGCTTATAGACCTTGAGAAGAAGTACAAGCTGGAACAAGGATCTATCTGAAACTAAACTGACCCCACACTGCCCACAACAGCTCCAGAGAAATTCCTAGATATATCTTTAGTATTATCATTTTAAATTTTTAAAAGTTCTTTATTACTCCTTTAATTTTCATTTTTATAACCTATTATTACCTTGCAAAAAAAAAAGACCCTATTTTTAAAGCAAATTTCACATATATACTTTTTATAATTTTTGTGATTGATTTTGTTTTGTATTTTTAGTATTGTATTTTTGAAAGTCAAACCTCTACTCTAGATTTTTAATCTTTGCTTTTTGGTATTTTGTTATCAATTTTGTACCTTTAAGAATCTAATCTTCAGTATCCATGTTCATTTAGGTGTGTGATTACTGGCTTGATTGCTCTCTCCCCTTTTGACTCCCCCTCTTCTCCTTCTGGTAACCTCTATCTCCCTCCTCCCTCTTTTCTTCTCCATGTAACTCTGTGAACCTCTCTGGGTGTCCCACACTGTAGAGAATCTTTTCACCATTAACCTAGATGTTTTATCATCTGTGCTATATGGATGGAGAAGTCTTGAGGCTACTGTAAGGACAAGACTGAAAGCCAGAGGCAGGAAGCTTAAATCCAAAACTTGAGAACACTAGAGAACTCCTGATTCCCGGGAACATTAGTAGACAAGAACTCATCCAAAAGCCTCCATACCTACATGAAACTAAGCTCCATCCAAGAGCCAACAAGTTCCAGAACAAGACATACCATGCTAATTCTCCAGCAATGCAGGAACACAGCCCTGAGCATTAAAATACAGGCTGCCCAAAGCCATAGAAAACTCATAGACACCTCAAAACTCATTACTGGACATTTCATTGCACTCCAGAGAGAAAAGATCCAGCTCCACACACCAGAACACAAATGCAAGCTTGCCTAACCAGGAAACCTTGACATGCCACTAATACAACCCCACCCACAGGAAGCAAGCTCCACAATAAAAAGGATTCACAAACTTCCAGCCTACAGAAAGGCCACCCCAAACACAGCAATCAAACAAAATGAAAAGGCAGAGAAATATTCAGCAGGTAATGGAACATGATAAATGCCCATCAAACCAAACAAAAGAGGTGGATATAGGGAGTTTACCTGAAAAATAATTCAGAATAATGATAGTAAAGATGATCCAAAATCTTGAAAACAAAATGGAGTTACAGATAAATAGACTAGAGACAAGGATTGAGAAGATGCAAGAAATGTTTAACAAGGACCTAGAAGAAATAAAAAGGAGTCAATCAATCATGAATAATGCAATAAATGAGATCAAAAACACTCCGGAGGGAACCAACAGTACAATAACTGAGGCAGAAGATAGGATAAGTGAGGTGGGAGATAGAATGGTGGAAATAAATGAAGCAGAGAGGGAAAAAGAAACACGAATGAAAGGAAATGAGGACAACATCAGAGACCTTTGGGACAATGTTAAATGCCCCCAACATTCGGATCATAGGAGTCCCAGAAGACAAAAGAAAGGGCATGAGAACATACTTGAGGAGATAATAGTTAAAAACTTCCCTATAATGGGGAAGAAAATAGCCACCCAAGTCCAAGAAACCCAGAGAATCCCAAACAGGATAAACCCAATGTGAAACTCCCCAAGACACATATTAATCAAATTAATGAAGATCAAACACAAATGACAAATATTAAAAACAGCAAGGGAAAAACAACAAATAACACACAAGGGGATTCCCATAAGGATAACAGCTGATCTTTCAATAGAAACTCTTCAGGCCAGAAGGGAATGGCAGGACATACTTAAAGTGATGAAAGAAAATAACCTACAACCCAGGTTACTATATCCAGCAAGGATCTCATTCAAATATGAAGGAGAAATCAAAAGCTTTATAGACAAGCAAAAGCTGAGAGAATTCAGCACCACCAAACCAGTTCTTCAACAAATGCTAAAGGATCTTCTCTAGACAGGAAACACAGGAAATGTTTATAAACTCAAACCCAAAGCAACAAAGTAAATGGCAATGGGACCATACTTATTAATAATTACCTTAAATGTAAATGGGTTGAATGCCCCAACCAAAAGACATAGACTGGGTGAATGGATAGAAAAACAAGACCCCTATATATGCTGTCTACAAGAGACCCACCTCAAACACAGCAATCAACGTTTAACCAGTGTGGACCATACACTGTGAGCACTCCCCGCACACGCCAGTGATATTTGTTTGCAGTGTTCCTTCTGCCCCACAACATAACTGAACAAGTGAGTCTAAATAAGTGACCACCTTTGCCCCCTTTTGTCAGGGCAGAAATTAGACACTGAAGAGACTTGCAAACAGAGGAAGCCAAAATTAACAAAGAAGAGGAAATGCAGACTGAAAGTGATGGGCTGGAAAAATATATTTCATGCAAATGGAGACCAGAAGAAAGCAGGAGTACCAATACTCATATCAGATAAAATAGACTTTGAAATAAAGGCTGTGAAAAGAGACAAGAAGGACACTACTTAATGATCAAAGGATCAATTTAAGAAGAAGATATAACAATTTAAAAGATATATGCACCCAACATAGGAGCACCTCAATACATAAGGCAAATGCTAACAAGTATGGAAGGAGAAATTAACAGTAACACAATAATAGTGGGAGACTTTAATATCCCACTCACACCTATGGATAGATCAACCAAACAGAAAATTAGCAAGGAAACACAAACTTTAAATGATACAATGGACCAGTTAGACCTAATGATATCTATAGGACATTTCACCCCCAAACAATGAATTTCACCTTTTTCTCAAGTGCATACAGAACGTTCTCCAGGATAGATCACATCCTGGGCCATAAATCTAACCTTGGTAAATTTTAAAAAATTGAAATCATTTCAAGCATCTTTTCTGATCACAATGTGGTAAGATTAGATGTCAACTATTGGAAAAAAAAACTATTAAAAATACAAACATATGGAGGCTAAACAACATGCTTATGAATAATCAACAAATCGCAGAAGAAATAAAAAAGGAAATCAAAATATGCATAGAAACAAATGAAAATGAAAACATGACAACCCAAAGCCTATGGGATTCAGTAAACGCAATGCTAAGGGGAAGGTTCATAGCAATACAAGCTTACCTCAAGAAACAAGAGAAAAATCAAATAAATAACTTTACACCTAAAGCAACTAGAAAAATGAGAAATGAACCCCAGGGTTAGTAGAAGGAAAGAAATCATAAAAACTAGGGCACAAATACATGAAAAAGAAACAAATGAGACTATAGTAAAAATCAACAAAACTAAAACGTGGTTCTTTCAGAAGATAAATAAAATAGACAAACCACAATCAAGACTCATCAAGAAAAAAATTAATGAAAATGGAGAAATCACAACAGATGACACAGAAATACAAAGGATCATAAGAGACTACTATCAGCAACTATATGACAATAAAACGGACAACGTGGAAGAAATGGACGAATTCTTAGAAAAGTATAACCTTCCAAAACTGAACTAGGAAGAAATGTAAAATCTTAACAGACCCATCACAAGCACAGAAATCAGACTGTAATCAAAAATTTCCAACAAACAAAAGCCCAGGACCAGATGACTTCACAGGTGAATTCTACCAAAAATTTAGAGAAGAGCTAAAGCCTATCCTACTCAAACTCTTCCAGAAAATTGCAGAGGAAGGTAAACTACCAAACTCATTCTATGAGGCCACCATCACCTTAATACCAAAACCAAATACCTAATACCAAAAGATGCCACACACACAAAAAAGAAAATTACAGGCCAATATCACTGATGTGGGGGTGAACATAGATGCAAAAATCCTCAATGAAATTCTAGCAAACAGAATCCAACAACATATTAAAAAGACCATACATAATGACCAAGTGGGCTTTATCCCAGGAATGCAGGGATTCTTCAGTATCCACAAATCAATCAATGTGATACACCTCAAGAAACAAGGTTAACAAATTGAAAGATAACAAATTGAAAGACAAAACCAAAAAAAGATATGATTATCTCAATAGATGCAGAGAAAACCTTTGACAAAATTCAACATCCATTCATGATAAAAACCCTCCAGAAAGCAGCCATAGGAGGAACATACCTCAATAGAATCAAAGCCTTATATGATAAACCCACAGTAAACATTATCCTCAATGGTGAAAATGGAAAACACTTCCCCTAAAGTCAGGAACAAGACAAGGGTGCCCACTCTCACCTCTACTATTCAACATAGTTTTGAAGTAATCAGAGAAGACAAAGAAATAAAAGGAATGCAGATTGGAAAAGAAGTAAAAGTTTCACTGTTTGCAGATGACATGATCCTCTACATAGCAAACCCTAAAGACTCCACCAGAAAATTACTAAAGCTAATCAATGAATATAGTAAAGTTGCAAGATACAAAATTAATACATGGAAATCCCTTGCATTCCTATATACTAACAATGAGAAAACAGAGAAATTAAGGAAACAATTCCATTCACCATTGCAACGAAAAGAATAAAACACTTAGGAATAAATCTACCTAAAGAAACAAAAGACCTATATATCAGTTCAGTTCAGTCACTCAGTCATGTCCAACTCTTTGTGACCCCATGAATCACAGCACGCCAGGCCTCCCTGTCCATCAATAACTCCCGGAGTTCACTCAAACTCATGTCCATCGACTCAGTGATGCCATCCAGCCATCTCATCCTCTGTCGTCCCCTTCTCATCCTGCCCCCAATCCCTCCCAGCATCAGGGTCTTTTCCAATGAGTCAGCTCTTTGCATCAAGTGGCCAAAGTATTGGAGTTTCAGCTTCAGCATCAATCCTTCCAAAGAACACCCAGGACTGATCTCTTAGGATGGACTGGTTGGATCTCCTTGCAGTCCAAGGGACTCTCAAGAGTCTTCTCCAACACCACAGTTCAAAAGCATCAATTCTTTGCTGCTCCAATTTCTTCACAGTCCAACTCTCACATCCATACCTATATATAGAAAACTATAAAACACTGATGAAAGAAATCAAAGATGACACAAATAGTTGGAGAAATATACTGTGTTCATGGATCAGAAGAATCAATATAGTGAAAATGAGTATACTACCCAAAGAAATATATAGATTCAATGCAATCCCTTTCAAGCTACTAACGGTATTTTTCATAGAACTAGAACAAATAATTTCACAGTTTGTATAGAAATAAAAAAACCTCGAATAGCCAAAGCAATCTTGAGAAAGAAGAATGGAACTGGAGGAATCAACCTGCTTGACTTCAGACTATACTACAAAGCTACAGTCATCAAGACAGTATGGTACTGGCACAAAGACAGAAATATAGATCAATGAAACAAAATAGAAAGTCCAGAGATAACTACATGAACCTATAGACACTTTATCTTTGACAAAGGAAGCAAGAATATACAACAGAGAAAAGATAATCTCTTTAACAAATGGTGCTGGGAAAACTGGTCAACCACGAGTAAAAGAATGAAACTAGAACACTTTATAACACCATACACAAAAATAAACTCAAAATGGATTAAAGATCTAAACGTAAGACCAGAAACTATAAAACTCCCAGAGGAAAACATAGGCAAAACACTCTCTGATATAAATCACAGCAGGATCCTCTATGACCCACCTCCCAGAGTAATAGAAATAAAAGCAAAATAGGACCTAATTAAACTTAAAAGCTTTTGCACAATGAAGGAAACTATAAGCAAGGTGAAAAGACAGCCTTCAGAATGGGAGAAAATACTAGTAAATGAAACAACTGACAAAGAATTAATCTCAAAAATATACAAGCAGCTCATGAAGCTCAATACCAGAAAAATAAACGACCCAATCAAAAAAATGGGCTAAAGAACTAAACAGACAGTTCTCCAAAGTAGATATACAGATGGCTAACAAACACATGAAAAGATGCTCAGCATCACTCATTATCAGAGAAATGCAAATCAAAACCACAATGATGTACCATCTCATGCCAGTCAGAATGGCTGCTTATCAAAAAGTCTACAAACAATAAATGCTGGAGAAGGTGTGGAGAAAAGGGAACCCTCTTATACTGTTGGTGGGAATGCAAACTAGTACAGCCACCTTGGAGAACAGTGTGGAGATTCCTTAAAATGACCCAGTAATCCCACTGCTCGGCATATACACTGAAGAAACCAGAATTGAAAGAGATATCGCAATGTTCATTGCAGCACCATTTACAATAGCTAGGACATGGAAGCAACCTAGATGTCCATCAGCAGATGAATGGATAAGAAAGTTGTGGTACATATACACAATGGAATGTTACTCAGCTATTAAAAAGAACTCATTTGAATCAGTTCTAATGAGGTGGATGAAACTGGAGCCTATTATACAGAGTGAAGTAAGTCAGAAAGAAAAACACCAATACAGTATATTAACGCATATATATGGAATTTAGAAAGATGGTAACGATGACCCTATATGTGAGACAGCAAAAGAGACACAGACTTTTGGACTCTGTGGGAGAAGGTGAGGGTGGGATGATTTGAGAGAATAGCATTGAAACATGTATATTACCATATGTGAAATAGATTGCCAGTCCAGGCTCAATGCATGAGACAGGGAGCTCAGGCCTGGTGCACTGGGATGACCCAGAGGGATGGGATGGGGAGGGAGGTGGGAGAGGGGTTCAGGATGGGGGACACATGTACACCCATGGCTGATTCATATCAACATATGGCAAAAACCACTACAATATTATAAATTAATTAGCTTCCAATTAAAATAAATAAGTTAATAAAAATGAAAATATATTTGTAGATGCCAGATCTAGATAATGAAGTGAATATTTTGTCTAAGACCTTGCACATAACTAGCATATAAGTGAAAAAAATCCTTAAAGCAGTGGAGGTAATACAATTACTTTTTTGAGCAGTCTCTCAGAATTTACTATGAATTTGACTTATGTAAGATAAATTTTAAGTTCCATAAGGAGTCATGTCTCAACAATTTTAAATTTTACTCTGAAAGTATGTGTCTATATTATCAATAGATACTTACAAATGATAGTAAATAGTATGCAGACTTTTAAAAAAGTAAGCCACATTAACTTGTTTAAAATTTGGATTTCATACCAAAGGGGTTGTGTTAGTCTTTTTTGCCCTAAGGTGGTGACAAAACTCCACACTGGAGAGAACATGGTTGAAACTTAAATATATGGATTGCTTATAATATGATTCTTTTTTCTTGACTTACTTTTGCAGGCACTATAGTTGTAATTAACCAAATCAGATTAAACCTACTGAATTTAGAGCAAAGATGACCTTTGTGCTCAGAGCTGAAAGGTTCATTCACCAACTGTCAGCAAATTCTACAAACATTCAATTCCCCTGCCATGTGTGTAGCAGAACCTTTCTCCACCGCGTGGATCCTCAGGAGGAGAGGAGTCACAGAGGAGGGCACTGTCATGGCCTGTCACTTTTTATTTATAGCAACACGGTTCCCATCTCATCTGCAGTGTGTAAGAATGCAGTAGCACATTGCAAACTCATTTACTGTTCACTTATCTGTGGAAAATTGTTTACATGAGCAAATTTAAATAAGTAAGAAATACGCTTAGATTTTTTTCTGTAGAACAAACACTGCCCTCATACAATATTTCTTTCAGCTTGCTAACACTGCTGAGATCAGCATAACCTGTGGGTGCAGTAAACTGTCTAATAAATCTTCATCCCTGCTATATATTGAAAATACCACAGTGATATGACAGACACATCAGGAGTGGAAATGACTGTTCAAATGAAATGATCTAGCGCTAAGATTAGTTTAATTCTATTGGTATTAGTGAACGTTCTATATTACAGAAAGTTTTAAGGAGATTTTGTTATTCATGTTTCCTATTAATCTTTGTGATATGGAAGGTAATCCTTTAACTGCTAAATTGTAGCTGCTTTAGTGTTTTTGAGGTGGGTGGCAGTGAGTTATCTCCTTTACTGGTCCTCTTCTGATAAGCACTGTTTATGCAGAATTTCATCTACTATCAGAACTTGAAAAGAATGATTGGAGTGATTTAAAAAACACATGTAATATGTGTAATGTGTAGAACACTCATTGTTACAATCAAGGTTCCAGAAAGATCAAACTCAGGTGATGTAAGAGACTTTAATGAATAAAGAATTTAAGGCATTATTAAATTCCAAAATTAAGGAAAGATTAAGAAAATAAGCAGGATTAAGGAAATCAACAAATGTAGGAGTTTAGAGATTAGCAATATAAAAATGCCATTGCTACACCAATGAAACTGGAGTTTGTAGACAAGGAGTACAAAAAAGAAACTAGTTGTGGAGGAATTCAAAACACTATCAGAAACACATCTTAGAGAACTTGGGAATGGGTAATACACAAACCTCTTTATCCTTGCAGCTTCTAATTTCCCCATGTCTCCAACTGGCTGAATACAAATGGGAGCCAGTTGGCAATGTGCAGCCCATGGGGCTGGACATCTTGGAATACAGAGCAGGGCACAAATAAAGGCTAAGAATGAATCTAGGGCAAGGTCGGTGGACAAAACGTGAATAACTGACAAAAATGTTAAAATAACCTTCTGTAGTGGCTACAGTCCCAGTGATTGCAAACGTGGTGCTGCTTTTGTCCACTTTTTAAAAAGTGGAGTATAATTGCTTTACAGTGTTGTGTTAGTTTTTGCTATACAACAAAGCAAAGCAGCTATATGTACACTTTGATTTAGTGGATTTCTAGCTTCACTAGGCAACAGTTTCTGAAGTGCAACAGCAAAGAAAATGATGGTGGAATTCCAGATTCCACTCTAGAGCTCAGTTATCACTATTGTGCGACGGTGAAATCAGTTCTGACTTGTTAACACGGGCACACACAGGATTGGAGTTCTTTGACCAAGACTGACTGTCCCATAGCCTCTCAGGTTGTTAATTCTAACACTGAGATTTGAATGTTGATATGACTATATCTTCATTTACCACTTGGTGGCGCTTTTACACTGAAGTTGTAGCTCTTACTGATAAACTATGTATAAAAAGATACCTGGTTACGTAGATAACGTCACTGACACAATGGCATGAACCCAGACGTAGTGGAGGACAGAGGAGCCTGGCGTGCTGCAGTCCATGGGCTCACAAAGAGTCAGACACAACTTAGCGGGACTGCAGAACAATGTATTT
>NW_011494728.1:125190-125765 GCF_000754665.1 Bison bison bison
CTATCCAACCATCTCATCCGCTGTTTCCCCCTTTTCCTCCTGCCCTCAATCTTTCCCAGTATCAGGTTTTGTTTTCTCTAATTAAGTTTAAAGTGATTTTACTATTTCTCATAGGAAAACTCAATTTTCTTTTTCTTTTCATCCCTATGTTGTATATAGATCAATTCTGCTTGACTTTGTGAAAATTATGAATGTCCATTAGAAAGTCAATGTGATTTGTTTAAAGCACATGTGCTTCATCCTTTTGCAAGTAAAAACATAACACCAGGACTGCTTACTGAACTCCCATACTAAAGAACTATGAGATCGCATCAAGCCATTCAGAAAATGTACCAAAAAAAAAAAAAAAATCTACTAAAATGTGTTCTCCCTATAGTTTTCCTTTCTTCTCAGTGTAAGCAGGTTACTAAGCTTGATCATATCCTGCCTTAGAAACTGCAGAAATTGGAAAGCAGAAGAGTCTGAATGCAAAGCCTATTCTCTCTTTGACAACAGCTTAAGTTGTCTGAAGAGGAAACTTTTAGAGGGAGAAGGATACTTAACACAGAGAGATGGGAATATTTCTCAGGGATTGG
>NW_011494728.1:125865-130323 GCF_000754665.1 Bison bison bison
TGTTGATATGACTATATCTTCATTTACCACTTGGTGGCGCTTTTACACTGAAGTGTAGCTCTTACTGATAAACTATGTATAAAAAGATACCTGGTTACGTAGATAACGTCACTGACACAATGGCATGAACCCAGACGTAGTGGAGGACAGAGGAGCCTGGCGTGCTGCAGTCCATGGGCTCACAAAGAGTCAGACACAACTTAGCGGGACTGCAGAACAATGTATTTAAAAAAAATCTACTAAAATGTGTTCTCCCTATAGTTTTCCTTTCTTCTCAGTGTAAGCAGGTTACTAAGCTTGATCATATCCTGCCTTAGAAACTGCAGAAATTGGAAAGCAGAAGAGTCTGAATGCAAAGCCTATTCTCTCTTTGACAACAGCTTAAGTTGTCTGAAGAGGAAACTTTTAGAGGGAGAAGGATACTTAACACAGAGAGATGGGAATATTTCTCAGGGATTGGGAGGGGCAGATGTCTGTGGGTTTGGGAATGGTTCATTTTTCCATGTGGGGATTGCAGAGAGGCATCAGGTCCTTATGACTAGGGTTCCCATCATCCCTGAAGGTTCCCAAATCCCAAATGTGGTGTGGATGAAGCAGAGGCCAGAGGAGTAGGCTAACTGGAAGAATAATTATCAATACAGGTTAATTGATAAATGACAATGGCCTATGTGCACCTCTGTACAACCTTGCAGTGAGGAAGGAGCACCACTCTAATTGAGTTGAATTTCTTATCAGCAAGATCAACAGGTTTCCAGAGTTGAATTAGCTTACATACAATGTTGAAATAGTTTTTGCTGTGCTGAGTGTGTGGACTGAGATTCCTTAACCTTACCAATGATTCCTATTACAAGGGCTTTTTCCTATCAGTTTCTCACAAATCTTTTTGATTAGAATCCGGTTAAAAGTTTTAGCCATGTGGCCAAGGGAGTCAGTCTTCTTTGTTCTTGTCCAAGTTGGATTCCTCTTTTTTTCTACCGCGGGTCATAGGATTCTTCATGTCATTGTTTAGGACCTTTGCTCTCAGTTTCCACATATTCACCTACAAAAACATGTCTCTAATTAAAGCCTTTATCTAGTGATTCTTATGAAACCTTGCCTACTTAGTATACTCTGGAAAAATGCTGAGTATCCGCTCTACTTGTTTACTTGAGGTCCAATCCCAGTCTATATCTGAAAGTTTTCAATAAATAGCTCCTCCTGTGGCTACTTAACTATGGTAAAACTCACTACAGCCACCTTTTCTTTGGCTCAATGGAATCCTCATTCTACCCTGTACTCCACACCTCTCCTCTCATTGCTGCCTAACCTTTCCATGATTCTTAACTGTATTTGCTCTGCATCTTCTTTGAATTTCTCATTGTTCATTTATTTGAATTTGGAAGTACAATTCTAGGCTTCTTTTTCTGAGATGCAAGACATAATGGGACTCAACCTCACACTGCAATTCAAGGCTATAGTAAACAAAACAGTATGGTATTGGCATGCTGCTGCTGCTGCTAAGTCACTTCAGCTGTGTCCAACTCTGTGCAACCCCATAGACGGCAGCCCACCAGGCTCTGCCATCCCTGGGATTCTCCAGGCAAGAACACTGGAGTGGGTTACCATTTCCTTCTCCAATGCATGAAAGTGAAAAGTGAAAGTGGAGTCACTCAGTCATGTCCGACTCTTCGAGACCCCATGGACTGCAGCCTACCAGGCTCCTCCAGGGATTTTCCCGGCAGGAGTACTGGAGTGGGTTGCCATTGCCTTCTCCGTAGTATTGGCATAAGGCACAGATATTAATGGAACAGAATACAGAGCTTACAAATAAACAATAAACCCATGTATATAACATCATTTACAATAAAGGCACCAATAATATGCAGTAGGTAAAGGATAGTATCTTCAATAAATAGTGTTGGGAAAACTGGATATTCACATGCAAAGAATGAAATTTGACCCCTATCTTGCAACATACACAACAAAAACCAACTCAAAAGGGAATAAAGGTTTGAATCTAAGAGCTGAAGCTATAAAACTCCTAGAAGAAAACAGTGTGGATTAGCTCCTGATATTGGTCTTGGCAATGATGTTTTGGATTTGGCATCAAAAGCACAAAAGTAAAAATAAACAAGCAGAATTACCTTAGGCTAAAAATGTTCAGCACAGCAAAGGAAACCAACAAAAAGGTAAGCTTTAGAACTTGAGAAAATATTTGCAAACCATGTGCTTGATAAGGGGTTAAAATCCAAAATATATAAGGAACTCATATAAATCAATACCAAAAAAAAAACCCCAATTTAAAAATGGGGAAAAGAATTGAATAGAAATTTTTCCAAAGAAGACATACAAATGGCCAAATGATGAAATGGTACATGAAAAGATGCTCAACATTACTAATCATCAGGGAAATGTAAATCAAATTCACAATGATCAAAAATGTTAGTATGCTGCTGCTGCTGCTAAGTCGCTTCAGTCATGTCCGACCCTGTGCGACCCCATAGGCGGCAGCCCACCAGGCTCCCTCATCCCTGGGATTCTCCAGGCATGAACACTGGCGTGGGTTGCCATTTCCTTCTCCAATGCATTAAAGTGAAAGGTGAAAGTGAAGTCGCTCAGTCGTGACCGACTCTTAGTGACCCCATGGACTGCAGCCTACTAGGCTCCTCTGTCCATGGGATTCTCCAGGCAAGAGTACTGGAGTGGGATGCCATTGCCTTCTCCAAAATGTTAGTATGGTTATTATCAAAAAGAAAAGAGATAAATGCTGGCAAGGATATGTTAACTGGAAAATTCATTATGAAAAATAGTATGGAGGTTCCTCAAGAAATTAAAAATAGAACTCACCATATGATCCAGGAGTCCCACTTCTGTAGATACATACATATATCTCAAGAAAATGAAATCATTGTCTCAAAGAGATGTCTGTATATACCTATATTCATTGAACCATATTCACAATAGACAAGGTATGGAAACAACCTAAATGTCTGTCAACAGATGAATGGATAAAGTGTGAGGTATAACTCATAGATATAATGCATTTTTGAATACTATTTAACCCTAACAAGGAAAAAAATCCTGCCATTTACAACAACATGAATAAGTCTGGAGGACATGTTTCTAAGTGAACTAAGTTAGAGAAAGACAAATACTGCTTGGTATCACTTATATGTGTAAAATATTAAAAAGAAAAAATACAGTTTAGCTCATTAAACAGGAGAGTAGAATGATGGTTGGGAAATACTGAGTGAGGAATAGTGGGTAATGGTTGGTCGAAGAAATAGGGTATAGTGCATGGTGAAAATGGATAATGGTTGGTCGAAAAGTACAACACAAACTTTCTGTCAGATGAATAATTTCTGAGGATATAATGCATGCTGCTAAGTCACTTTAGTCGTGTCTGACTCTGTGCGACCCCATAGACGGCAGCCCACCAGGCCCTGCCGTCCCTGGGATTCTCCAGGCAAGAACACGGGAGTGGGTTGCCATTTCCTCCTCCAATGCATGAAAGTGAAAAGTGAAAGTGAAGTCGCTCAGTCGTGTCTGACTCCTAGCGACCCCATGGACTGCAGCCTACCAGGCTCCTCTGTCCACGGGATTTTCCAGGCAAGAGTACTGGAGTGGGTTGCCATTGCCTTCTCCAATATAATGTATAGCATAATGCTAAAGTTAATCATACTGTACTGTATAATTGAAATTTGCTAAAAGAATAGATCTTATGCATTCCCATTCTCCCCCGCAAAAAGGGTAATTAAGTGATGGATGTGTCAACTTGAATCCTTTCACAATGTATATATATGTTAAATCACATAGTACATTTAAGTAATTACTCAAAATTCTATTTGTTAATTATGTCACAATGAAGCTGGGGAAAAAATGATATAAATGGAATTGTCTTAGGCTTCATAACAAAGCGCTTGATCCAACACAGCACTTTGATACCATTATCATCTGTCTATTCTCCACTAGTACCTCAGTTCAGTTCAGTTCAGTTCAGTCACTCAGTCATGTCCAACTCTTTGCGACCCCATGAATTGCAGCATGCCAGGCCTCCCTGTCCATCAACAACTCCCGGAGTTCACTCAAATTAACGTCCATCAAGTCAGTGATACCGTCCAGCCATCTCATCCTCTGTCATCCCCTTTACCTCCTGCCCCTAATCCCTCCCAGCATCAGAGTCTTTTCCAGTGAGTCAACTCTTCGCATGAGGTGGCCAGCTTTAGCATCATTCCTTCCAAAGAACGCCCAGGGCTGATCTCCTTTAGGATGGACTGGTTGGATCTTCTTGCAGTCCAAGGGACTCTCAAGGGTCTTCTCCAACACCACAGTTCAAAAGCATCAATTCTTCGGCACTCAGCTTTCTTCACAGTCCAACTCTCACATCCATACATGACCACTGGAAAAACCATAGCCTTGACTAGACAGACCTTTGTTGGCAAAGTAATGTCTCTGCTGTTCAATATGCTATCTAGGTTG
>NW_011494728.1:130847-134951 GCF_000754665.1 Bison bison bison
GCAGGTCAGGTGGTCTGGTATTCCCATCTCTTTCAGAATTTTCCACAGTTTATTGTGATCCACACAATCCAAGGCTTTGGCATAGTCAATAAAGCAGAAATAGATGTTTCTCTGGAACTCTGTTGCTTTGTTAATTATCCAGCGGATGTTGGCAATTTGATGTGTGGTTCCTCTGTGTTTTCTAAAACCAGCTTGAACATCTGGAAGTTCACAGTTCACGTATTGCTGAAGCCTGGCTTGGAGAATTTTGAGCATTACTTTACTAGCGTGTGAGATGAGTGCAATTGTGCGGTAGTTTGAGCATTCTTTGGCATTGACTTTCTTTGCCCCTTACCTAATCCAGAGAGATTTGTGAATACAAAGAAAGTTTATTTCTGACCGTTGTCTAATGTTCCTCCTCTCTGCCTTGCCTTGCATTCTTTGATGACTGTAGTGAGTGGGTGAACTTTTATGACCACTAGTAGTCCATGCAGAATCTCTAAGGAAATGGCTAAAAAAGGCTTGCTGTCTGGATGTATACATCTCCACAGCACAGCCTTTGCTCTGACTGGATACCATTCTGCAAGTGGAGCCTGGGTGGGTTTTCGAGAAGGAAATGGCAACCCACTCCAGTATTCTTGCCTGGAGAATTCCATGGACAGAAGAACCTGGCGGGCCTCAGTCCATGGGGTTGCAAAGAGTCAGATACAACTGAGTAACTAACATACACCTCAGTCAGGTGAATTTGTGCCAAACTCTACCACATCTTAGGTGAGAAAAGTTTGTTTCTAATTTGGGATGGAACAATAGCAGCCCTGTTTGTCCTTTTTGTTATGGTATCTTGTTTTCATAAGATATGCCTTGTCTTTATGACAAGGAAGGAGCACTAACATTTTCTATAAGCAACACGACTCAGCTCCTTGTTTTATCAGTCAAAGAAACCTACAAACTAAAGTGAGATTGGGGAGGCTTGTGCAGGCCTCTATCAACACTATTTTATCTGTACTGTTATTTACATTGCCACCTTCATCAATTGTTTTAATTTTCTATATTTGATGGATCATACAGGTTTTGGAATTTGAGTTACTAATTTTCTATATTTGATGGATCATATAGGTTTTGGAATTTGAGTTACTATCCTCCTATATAACACTGTTGACATCTTGGGATGGATAATTCTTTGTTTTTGGAGACTGTCCTGGACATTGTAGGATGTCCAGCAGCACCCTTGGCCTCTATCCACTTCATGCTAGTAAGCCTCTCCCCACATCATGACAATAAAAAAAGAAAAATGTCTCTAGCCATTGCCAAATATCCCTTGGAAGTGCAAAATAACCTCTAGTTGAGAACTGGTGTTCTAGAAGAGGTTTGTATGATAACTCATTGTTAAATAGTCTTTTTGGATAGCTTATTAATATGCACAACATATACTGAAAGTTTTGTGTTCCTTTTCTTTCCTTTCTTTTGTTTATATGAAGAGTCATTTAGCATCAGAAAAAGTGCATGGACAGTGTTCTGTATTACTGCAATTTCTCTTAGCTCTACAGATATAAACCTTGGGGGAAGGATCTTTTAAGAAACCTTTAGATTAAGCATAAATGCATACAAATGTAGCTTATTCTTGTATATTTTTATATGATTATGTTCATCTATAAATTTATTGTTCTATTATAGCTGAGAATAGAAATTCAAATGAATAGTGAAGCTTAGCTTAAAAAACAAAACTGGAGAAATGGTGTTTTAGTTTTTCAGCACTAAAAAAAGGAAGAGAGAGGTTAAAAATTGTAGTAAAATTCAAAATGTCAGCATTTTGAAGTAACTGTTTTAGATATAGAGAAATCAGATTTTCTCAAAGGTAATATTTTAAAAGATGTACCCAAACACAATTCTCCTGTGTTTTAAGATAATAAGCTTTATATTCAACAATTTAATTAGCATTTAATAAAAACTATTAATAAAAAACTAATTAAACTAAGAAAAAACATTTAATAAAAACTGTTCATTCTTAAGAAATTCCTGAAAGTCATACTATTAAAAAAATGCTGTTATTTCCCCAAAGGCTTCCTTCCAAAAGATAAGCTAGATGAAATTTAAACATTCTTTATGATAGTGTTAAGTACATCTATTATAGTACTTTTTGCTATAAAATCTCTTCTGATAGAAAGAGCAAAAATTAAATCTGTGTTCTGCATGCCAAATCTTCAGTGTTTCCCAGCTGTGTTGGCATTTCAAGGCAGGCTCTTTCTCTTCACAGTCAGTGTAATGAGCTATAATTAATGGTAGCAATGATGATGACAAAGCATGAAGTGAGCATTTCTCATGTAAGCTCATTCAAATTTTCTGAAATCACAACCATATCATAGTCTTTTAAGTTTTTATAGTGAATTAACAAAATTATCTTAAAAAGCCCTCTATTTTGAACCTGACAATTTTTTTTTTTTTTGGATTTTTTGTTGTTGTCGTCTTCTGATGGCCCATAAATCTCAAAGTTCTTTCCTTTTTTTGGAGGTTTAAAAGTGGAATATTTTCCAGAGCTTGAATTTCCTTCATCCTATCAAAGATTTCTTCTTCAAAGGGCTTATGAGAATTTGTATAATATTGAGAAGAAAATTTATCAATTAAGTACAAGATTAGAAAATATACTTCCTATGTTCTTTTGAGGGGTGCTATAGATTTGCTGTGAATTTTCAAAGTTGTGTGTAGCTTGTTATGTTATTAGAGAGGAGAAGGGGTATAGCATTAAACTCAGTAATGTCCTGATGAATAAGTTGTGCACATAAATAAAGAAAAATAAATATAGAGGCTTTTTACAAAAAAATAATTTTTTTTATTTTTTTAACTGAAAAAAAATTTCAGTTAGGAATCACTTGACTTGTCCAAACATGAAATCCTGGAGTTTAAAGAGACCAGCAGAGGTCTCCAAGTTCAAATATTCAAACTCACTGCAAAAATCTTTTCCAAAAGCAGGGTGATCTCTGGAATGATACTTGATGAGAAATTTCAAGGGATGATGAGGAATTTAAAACTGTCTAAAAGCTGGTATCCTATCCTGATTTAACATCTTTACAACGTTGTAACCTAAATGTCAGTATTTTCATTCTGCAGAATATGAAATCTTAGCTGAAGACAGCAATTTGCTCAGGAGTTCACAGATGGAAGTAGTTGAATTGTCATTTGAACTTCAGTTTCTTCTGAATTTAAGGCCAAAGCTTTGTCTGCCTAATCACATTTCTGTAAGTACCCATTTTTACTCTAACATATTTGAGAGAAATTTTTAAACACCGAGAAAATTTGAAAAAATTTATGTATACCTTCTAAGTTCTTATGTTCTGTATTTGTATTATCACATTATCTATCCATCCAATCCTCTATCCATCCATCAGTTCATCTTTTAATTGCTGTATTTCAAATTAAGACATAGATATCAGTGCATTTCTCCTCAAATACTTCAGCATGCATATTATCAAACTTCAGTAGCTTTGAGCATACAATAACATGCTCAAATCTCAAGAACATATTGAGATTTGCACCCACAAATGCAAATATCTGTGCAATCCCTATCAAGATATAGAACATTACTTAAGAAGATTCTCTCATGGTCTGTTCCCAGTAAATCCCCTTCCTCTCTATCAAAATTATTTTGATTTTTTTCTACCCTAGATTAGTTTTGCTTATTCTAGAATTTTAAATACAGTGATTTATATTAAAACTTTATATAAAAAATTTGGGGAGACAAAAACGTTCTTTAATTCAGCGTATTGTTTTGAGATTCATCAGTGTTATTGGATGTATTACTACTTTTTCCCTTTCCTTATTGAACAGTATTCCTTTATAGAATATGCTAAAGTTTTTAAATCCATTTTTCTATTAATAGACAACTGAACAGTTTCCAGTTTTTTAGGTATCAAGAATCAACTGCTGACTTCTAGTGTTTGGTTTGGCATGCATGGAGCTTCAGTTCAGTTCAGTTCAGTTCAGTCGCTCAGTCATGTCCGACTCTTTGCAGCCCCATGAATTGCAGCATGCCAGGCCTCCCTGTCCATCACCAACTCCCGGAGTTCACTCAAACTCACATCCATCGAGTCAGTGATGCCATCCAGCCATCTCATCCTCTGTCATTCCCTT